>NW_019174585.1:1173255-1181849 GCF_002260705.1 Seriola dumerili
AGAATTTAACCGTGTCCCCCGCAGCATATGAGAGACCGCCATCCCCTTCGGTAAGGGCAAGCGACTCAAAGCTGGGGGCTGACATATGTTACTTCAAGCGTGACCGAGCCCAGTCCGTGGACACCACCAACTTTTGACTTTGACAAACTTTCCGTCTGTACATTCACACTATCTAATTCGTCTGCACCTCTGCATATGAGATATGACCCTTCGGAAGTCGAGGACACTCAGAAGGCTGGGGCCTACACTATGTTACTCACGCGTGACGAGCACGATGCCGTAGACACCCAATTTGTGGACTTCTTGACAAAAGGTTCTTCTCTCGGCAGCAAGCCGGCCTCTCGAGACGTTTCACGAGCATCCCTCCGAAGGGGACGACTTTAGAAAGCCTGGGCTGACATAGTGTTAATCAGCGTGACGAGCCGAGTCCGTAGACAACCAAAGATGTGGTACTTTCGAGAAGTTTTTGGAAGAAATTATTAAACACAGAATTGAACCGTGTCCCCCGGCAGCATGATGAGAGACCAGCCCCATGGGGCCCATTCGGAATGGCGACGACTCAGTAAGGCTGGGCTGACAGTAGGTTAACAACTCCGTAGGTGACAGCGCGTCCGCGTAGACAACAGACTCGTTGACTTTGGACAACTATTTCCGTTGTGACATTCAATCACAGTCTTAATTGTGTGGCACCTGGTCACATATGAGAATGACCCTTCGGAAAGGGAGGCGACCGTCAGCAAAGGGCTGGGGCTGGACATATGCGTTACTTCAGTCGTGACGAGCCGAGTTCCGTAGACACACCATTGTGGACTTTGAAAAATATAATTTTCGTCGCAGCAAGCGGGCCTCGAGACTCGATAACGAGGCATCCCGTTCCGAAGGGAGCGGGACTTAGAAGCCTAGGGCTTGACATATCGTGTACTTCAGGTGACGAGCCGAGTTCCGTAGACAGCGACAAAACTGTTTGCTGGACTTTCGAGAAAATTTTTGCGAAATATTAAAACACGCAGAAATTTAACCCGTGGTCCCGGCCGCAATATGAGAGACCGCCCAGTGGGCGGCCCGGTCGGAAGGGAGCGACTCGAGGAAGGCTGGGGGCGTACCATATGTTCACTCAGCGTGACGAGCCCAGTCGCGCGTAACACCAAACTTGTGTAGTACTTTTGGACAAACTTTTCCGTTGGTGACATTCACGAGCTCAGTCGCTAAGTGGTGTGGCACCGGTACTCAAGCGATAGAGACGGAGTGACCTTCGGAAGGGAGCGACTCGAGAAGGCTGGGGCTGAATATGAACTCAGACGTGTATGACCGAGTCCGTAGAACACCCAATTTGCTGACGTATTGTACAAATTTGTATCGCGCAGCAAGCGGCCGGAAGACGTTTAACGAAGGCAAATTCCCTCCGATAGGAGCGAGCTATAGAGCCTGGCTGACATATGTTTAACTACAGCGTACGAGCCGATGCGTAACACCAAAACTTTCTGTGGACTTTACGAGAAAAATGTTTTGGGAAATTGATGGTGAACAACGCAACAAATATTAACCGTGTCCCCGCGCAAGCATTGATGCAGAACGGGCCCATGGCTGGCCCTCGGAAGGGAGCTGAGCTCAGTAGGCGTGGGCTACATAGTACTCACGTCACGAAGCCCAGTCCGTAGACACCAAACTTGTGACTTTGACAAACTTTCCCTTGTACACAACACTAGTCTTAATTTTGGATGCAGTCGGACCTCAGCATATGAGAGATACCGCTATCGAAGGAGCGACTCAGAAGGTTGGGGCTAACAGTATGTTACTCAGCGTGACGACCAGAGTCCGTAACACACCAATTGCTTGACTTTTCAGGACAACAAATTTTGGTCGCAGCACGGCCTCGGAGACATTTGAACAGCATCCCTCCGAAGGAGCGACTTAGATAGCCTGGGCTGACATATGTTACTCAGCCGTGACGACAGCCGAGTCCGTAGACGACCAAATTTTTGACTTCGAGAAAATTTTGGAAATTATTAAACACAGAATTTAACCGTCCCCGGCAGCATATGACGAGGATACGCCATTCGGCCCTTGCGGAAGGGAGCGACTCAGAGGCTGGGGCTGACATATGTTCCTCAGCGTGACGAAGCCGCAGTCCGTAACACCAAAACTTTGTGCACTTTGGACAAACTTTTTCCTTTGACATTACACATATCTTAATGGTGTTCACCTCAGCATATGAGAGATGAGACCCTTCGGAAGAGCGATCAAAGCTGGGGCTGACATATGTTACAGTCAGCGTGACGACGATCCGTATGACACCCAATTTGTGGACTTTTGACAAAAATTTTTCGTTCGCAGCAAGCAGGCCTCGGAGACGTTTTAACCGAGGCATCCCTTCCAAGGGAGCGACTAGAAGCTGGGGCTGACATATTTACGTCAGCGTGACGAGCCGAGTCCGTAGACACCAAATTTGTGGACTTTCGAGAAAATTTTTGGAAATTATTATTAAACACAGAATTTAAACCGTGTCCCCGGCAGCATATGAGAGACCGCCCATGGCGGCCCTTCGGAAGGGAGCGACTCAGAAGGCTGGGGCTGACATATGTTATCAGCGTGACGAGCCCAGTCCGTAGACACCAAACTTGTGGACTTTGGACAAACTTTTCCGTTTGTGACATTCACAACTAGTCTTAATGGTGTGGCACCTCAGCATATGAGAGATGACCCTTCGGAAGGACGACTCAGAAGGCTTGGGGCTGACATATGACTCAGACGTGACGAGCCAGTCCTAACACCCAATTCTGTGGACTTTTGACAAAATTTTTCGCTCGCAGCAAGCGGCTCGGACGACGTTTAACGAGGCATCCCTTCCGAAGAGGAGCGACTTAGAAGCCTGGGGCTGACATATGTTACTCAGCGTGACGAGCCGAGTCCGTATACACCAAATTTGTGGACTTTCGAGAAAATTTTGGGAAATTATAAAACACAGAATTTACCGTGTCCCCGGCAGCATATGAGAGACCCCCATGGCGCCCCTTCGAAGGAGCGACTCAGAAGGCTGGGATCATATGTTACCAGCGTGACAGCCGAGTCCGTAGACACCCAAACTTGTGGACTTTGGACAAACTTTCCGTTGTGACATTCACACTATCTTAATGTGTGGCACCTCAGCATATGAGAGATGACCCTTCGGACACGGAGCGAACTCAGAGCTCTGACATATGTTACTAGGGCGTGACGAGCCTGAGTCCTAGACACCCAATTGTGGACTTTGACAAATTTTCGTCGCAGCAAGCGGCCTGGAGACGTTTAACAGGCATCCCTTCCGAAGGGAGCGACTTAGAAGCCTGGGCTGACAATGTTACTCAGCGTGACGAGTCCGAGTCCGTAGACACCAAATTGTGGACTTTCGAGAAAAATTTTTGGAATTAATTAAAAACACAGAATTTAACCGTGTCCCCGGCAGCATGTGAGACTCCTGCCCCATGCGGCCCTTTCGGAAAGGAAGCGAACTCAGAAGGCTTGGGGCTGACATATATTACTCAGCGCTGACGAGCCAGTCCTAGACACCAAACTTGTGGACTTTGGACCAAACTTTTCCGTTTGTGACATTCACACTAGTCTTAATGTCATGTTCGCACCCTCAGGTTATATGAGAGCATGACCCTTCACGAAGGAAGAGCGACTCAGAAGGCTGGGGCTGACATATGTTACTACAGCGTGACCGAGCCGACCGTCGTAGACACCCAATTTGTGACTTTGAACAAAATTTTTCGTCCAGAAGCGGAGCCCATCGAGAGTTTACACGCATGCCCTTCCGAAGGAGCGACTTAGAAGCTGGGGCTGACATATGTTACTACAGCGTGACGAGCCGAGTCGTAGACACCAAATTGTGGACTTCGAGAAAATTTTTTGGAAATTATTCAAAACACAGATTTAACCGTGTCCCCCGCAGCATATGAGACGCCCCATGCGGCCTTCGGAAGGGAGCGATTCAGAAGCTGGGCTACATATTTACTCAGTGCGTGACGAGCCGAGTCCCAGTGACACCAGAACTTGTGGACTTTGGACAAAACTTTTCCGCTGTTGACTATTCACACTATTCTTAATGTGTTGCACCAATCTGCATATGAAGATGACCTTGCCAAGGGAGCGACTCAGAAAGGCTGGGCTGACAATATGTACTAAGCGTGACGAGCTCGGAGTCCGTATACACCCAATTTTGTGGAACTTTTGACAAAATTTTCGTCCAGCAAAGCGTGCCTCGGAGACGTTTAACGCAAGGCATCCCCCTTCCGAAAGGAGCGACTTAGAAGCCTGGGGCTGACAAATGTTACTCAGCGTGACGAGCGAGTCCGTAACACCAAATTTGTGCGACTTTCGAAAAATTTTGTGGAAATTATTAAACACAGAATTTTAACCGGTCCCCCGCACATATGAGAGACGCCCATGGGCGGCCCTTCGAAGGAGCGACTCAGAACTGGCGGCTGACATATGTTCGTTCAGCCTGACGAGCCCAGTCGTGACACCAAACTTTAGACTTTGGACATAACTTTTCCGTTGTGACATTCACACTAGTCTTAATGGTGTGGCACCTCAGCATATGAGAGATGACCCTTCGCGAAGGCGAGCGACTCAGAAAGGCTGGGCTGACATATTACTCAGCGTGACGAGCCCGAGTCGCGTAGACACCCCAATTGTGGACTTTTGACTAAAATTTTTCGTCAGCCAAGCGGGCCTCGGAGACGTTTAACGAGGCATCCCTTCCGAAGGAGCGACTTTAGGAACCTGGGCTGACATATGTCTTACTCGACGAGCCGGAGCGAGTCTCCGTTAGACACCAAATTGTGTGGTTTTCGTATAAAATTTTTGGGAAATTATTAAAACACAATATTAACCGTTCCCCCCGGCAGCATATGTAGAGACCCATGGCGGCCCTTCGGAAGGGAGCGACTTCCAGAAGCTGGGGCTGACATATGTTACTCAGCGTGACGAGCCCCAGTCCGTAGACACCAAACTTGTGGATCTTTGGACAGAACTTTTTCCGTTGTGACATTCACACTAGTCTTAATGGTTGTCACCTCGATGTCATATGAAGATGACCCTTCGAAGGGACTCAGAAGGCTGGGCTGAACATATGTTACTCAGCGTGACGAGCCCGAGTCCTAGACACCCAACTTGTGGACTTTGACAAAATCTTTTCCTTGTCCAGCATTATTCTGGCCTCAATCGATTACGCTCTCTAGAGAGGCAGTCTCTTCCGAAAGGGCAGCGATGACGCTCACAGAGACCTGCGTGGCTGACATATGTTACTCAGCTGACGAGCCGAGTCCGAGACACAATTTGGTGACTTTGAGAAAAATTTTCGGGAAAATTATAAACAAGAATTTAACCGGCCCCGCAGATATGTAGACCGCCATGGCACCCTTCGAAGGGAGCGACTCAGAAGGCTGGGCTGAACATATGTTTCATCAGCTTGACAGCCCGAGCCGAGACACCGTAACACGTGGACTTTAGACAAACTTATTCCGTTGGAAATTACACTATCATAATGTGTTGGCCCACCTCAGCAGTATGAGAGATACCCTTCGGAAGAGCACTCAAGAAGGCTGTGAGCTGACATCATGTAAGCTTCACTACGACCGATCCATAGACACCAGATTTTGACAATTTTGACAATTATTTCGTACCATGCAGCGGGCCTCTGGAGACTTGAAGAAAGCATCCCTTCCGGAAGGGAGCGTACTCAGAATGCCTGGCTGACGATATGTTACTTCACGTGACGAGCCGAGTCCATAGACACCAAATTTGGGACTTTCGAGGAAAATTTTTGTGGAAATAGCAAAACACAAATTTAACGACCTTGTCCGCCCGCAGCATACTGTAACGACCGCCATGGGGCCTTCAGGAAGCGATCGACTCTAAAGCTGGGCTGACAATAGTACTCAAGCTGACGAGCCGAGTGCCGATGGACACCCAAACTTTGTGGACTTTGGACAAACCTTTCCGATGTGACAATTCACACTAGTTCTTCAATGTGTGGACCTCACATTATGAAGATGACCCTTCGGAAGGGAGTCGACTCCAGAAGGCTGGGCTCACCATATGTTACTGCAGCGTGACTAGACCGAGTCCGTAGACACCCAATTTGTGACTTTTGGAACAAAATTTTTCGTCGCAGCAAGCGGCTCGGAAACGTTTAACGAGCCTCCCTTCCGAAGGGAGCGACTTAGAAGCCTTGGGCTGACATATGTTACTCACGTGACGAGCCGAGTCCGTAGACACCAAATTTGTGGACTTTCGAGAAAATTTTTGGGAAATTATTAAAACACAGAATTTAACCGTGTCCCCCCGGCAGCATAATGAGAGACCGCCCATGGGCGGCCCTTCGGAAGGGAGCGATTCAGAGGTGGGGCTGAACCAAAATGTTTTACTTCAAGCGTGACGAGCCGCCAGTCCGTAGACACCAAACTTGTGGACTTTGGACAAACTTTCCGTGTACATGTCCACACACTAGTCTATAAATGGTGTTGGCACTCTCAGCCATATGAAGATGACCCTTCGAAGAGCGACTCAGAAGGCTGGGCACATATGTTACTCAGCGTGACGAGCCGAGTCCGTAGACACCCACATTTGTGACTTTTGACAAAATTTTCGTCCAGCAAGCGCGGCCTCGAACGTAACACTGCATCCCTTCGTAGGAGCGACTAGAAAGCCTGGCTGACATATTATGCTCAGCTTGACACGATTTCCAGACACCAAATTTGTGACTTTCGACGGAAAATTTTGGAAATTGATTAAAACACAGAATCCTTAACGGTCCCCGGCAGTCATATGAGAGACCGCCCATGGCCCCTCGAAGAGCGACTCAGAAGCGGGGCTGACATATGCTTACTCACTTGACGGCCCAGTCCGTAGACACCAAACTTGTGACTTTGGACAAACTTTTCGTTTGACATTCACACCTATCTTAATGGTTGTGCCACCTCAGCATATAGAGATGACCCTTCGGAAGAGCGACTCAGAAGGCTGGGGCTACATATTACTCAGCGTACAACCGAAGTCCAGTATACACCCAATTTGTGACTTTTGACAAAATTTTGTCGTCGCAGCAAATGCGGCCTCGAGACGTTAACGATGGCATCCCTTCGAAGGAGCGACGTAGAGAACCTGGGGCTGACATATTACTTCAGCGTGACGAAGCCGACGTCCGTAACACCAAATTGACTCGAGAAAATTTTTGGGAATTATTCAAACACAGAATTTAACCGTGTCCCCCGGCAGCATATGAGAGACCGCCCATGCGACCCTCCCCGGAAGGATGACTCAGAAGGCTGGGACTACATATCGTTACTCAGCGTGACAGCCGAGTCCTGTGGACACCAAACTGTGGGACCTTTGACAAACTTTTCCTGTGACATTCACCACTGTCTTAATGTGTCACCTCCGCATTCATGAAGATGACCCTTCGGAAGGAGCGACACTCAGAAGGCATGGCTACATAGATTACTCAGCTGACGAGCCGAGTCCGTAGACACCCAACTTGCTGGAACTTATTGACAAAATCTTTTCTCCAGCAAGCGGAAAAACTCGGAGACTTAAACGAGACTCCTTCCGAAGGACGACTTAGAAGCCTGGGGCTGACATATGTTATCCTCAGCTGTACGAGCCGATCCAGTAAGACACCAAATTTGTGACTTTCGAGAAAATTTTTCGCGAAATTATTAAAACACAGAATCGTTAACCTGTGTCCCCGCAGCATATGAGAATCGCCCATGCGTCCCTTCGGAAGGGAGCGACTCAGAAGGGGGGTACTATTTACTCAGCACGAGCGAGTCCGTGGACACCAAACTTTGGACTTTGACCAAACTCTTTCCTCTGTACATTCACACTAGTCTAATGGATGTGCCACCTCTTGCATATGAGAGATGACCCCTTCGAATGACACTCAGAAGCTGGCTGACATATGTTACTCAGCGTACGAGGAGCCGAGTCCGTAGACACCCAATTTGTGGACTTTTGACAAAATTTTTCGTCGCAGCAAGCGGGCCTCGGAGACGTTTAACGAGGCATCCCTTCCGAAGGGAGCGACTTAGAAGCCTGGGGCTGACATATGTTACTCAGCGTGACGAGCCGAGTCCGTAGACACCAAATTTGTGGACTTTCGAGAAAATTTTTGGGAAATTATTAAAACACAGAATTTAACCGTGTCCCCCGGCAGCATATGAGAGACGGCCCATGGCGGCCCTTCGGAAGGGAGCGACTCAGAAGGCTGGGGCTGACATATGTTACTCAGCGTGACGAGCCGAGTCCGTAGACACCAAACTTGTGGACTTTGGACAAACTTTTCCGTTGTGACATTCACACTAGTCTTAATGGTGTGGCACCTCAGCATATGAGAGATGACCCTTCGGAAGGGAGCGACTCAGAAGGCTGGGGCTGACATATGTTACTCAGCGTGACGAGCCGAGTCCGTAGACACCAAACTTGTGGACTTTGGACAAACTCTTCCCTTGTGGCACAGACATTGCACCCAGCAAGCAGAGCTAGCCACCCAGCGAACCGCCGGCGCCCCCCCCCCCCCCCCCCCACGCATCGCCCCCCGCACACAGAGCAAC
>NW_019174585.1:1181940-1182280 GCF_002260705.1 Seriola dumerili
ACATATGTTACTCAGCGTGACGAGCCGAGTCCGTAGACACCAAACTTGTGGACTTCGGACAAACTTTTCTGTTGTGACATTCACACTAGTCTTAATGGTGTGGCACCTTAACATATGAGAGATGACCCATGGCGGCCCGCCGGCGCCCCCCCTCCCCCCCGGCACAGGCATTGCGCCCAGCAAGCAGAGCTAGCCGCCCTTCAGAAGGGAGCGACTCAGAAGGCTGGGGCTGACATATGTTACTCAGCGTGACGAGCCGAATCCGTAGACACCAAACTTGTGGACTTTGGACAAACTTTTCCGTTGTGACATTCACACTAGTCTTAATGGTGTGGCACCT
>NW_019174585.1:1182372-1182573 GCF_002260705.1 Seriola dumerili
CCGGCACAGGCATTGCGCCCAGTAAGCAGAGCTAGCCGCCCTTCGGAAGGGAGCGACTCAGAAGGCTGGGGCTGACATATGTTACTCAGCGTGACGAGCCGAATCCGTAGACACCAAACTTGTGGACTTTGGACAAACTTTTCCGTTGTGACATTCACACTAGTATTTAACCGTGTCCCCCGGCAGCATATGAGAGACCGC
>NW_019174585.1:1184258-1252753 GCF_002260705.1 Seriola dumerili
CGGCCCCCCCCCCCCCCCGGCACAGCCATTGCGCCCAGCAAGCAGAGCTAGCCGCCCAGCGGCCCGCCGGCGCCCCCCCCGGCATTACCATCAGTTTGTGTTGTTATTTTCTATAAAATAAATGGATTATCTGTGGTACTTCAAATAAACACATGTGAAGACTTTTTATTACTTTTTTTTGCAAATCAACAGGTGGTGCCAAAGCCAAACGAAGGGCAGCTACAACAAATTATCATTGTAATCTCCACAATAATACTGGTTGTCACCCTGGCCCATATCATTTCCTGTTATAGACTAACCTCGGCCCCCCATCTCAGAAAGGAAAGTTGATGTGGCCCCCACTGAAAAAAGTTTGGGGACCGCTGCTCTAGAATGATGGGATTGAGTTTGTTTTTGTATGTATACCTCAGCAGATTGGTGAGTCCAGGACCAGGGTCAGCTCTTCACTGAGAAATCGGCTGTCTGAGCAGGCTGCAGAGAGGGTGAGCTGTGCTGCTGTTGCCAATAATTCGCAAGAAAGGGGACAGTTGGCCTTCCTATTGAATAAAATTTGAATATGTTAATATGGCCAGCATTAAACAACAAAGTCATTATGTAGCTTTTTAGATTTGTTCTGGTTTTAAATTAATTTTATCGACCACAGTCAGCAGAGAATGCCGAGCAGCTGAGTGAGGCCCTGCTGGAGGATCTGTTGGAGGACACTGCACGGGCGGCGTGGGCAGCTGAGACAGACAGACAGTTGGAGGGCATGGCCCAGTGTAGGCTGCAGGCCCCCACCCTGGAGAGTATGCTGCTTCGTATGGAGGAGATACAGGTGAGAGCTGCCCTGCAGAAAGACCCAGCAACAAAAGGTTGCTGTGGAACCCAAAAGGTCACCAGCAATCGGTTTGTTATTTATAGTCAGCTGTTATGACAACTCTGGTCTGGGGTTGCTTACTGATGTGGGCTCACTATTGGCAAATGGGAAATATGTTTATAAAATGCATTTGTGTGTGTGTGTGTGTGTGTGTGTGTGTGTGTGTGTGTGTGCGTGCGTGCGTGCGTGCGTGCGTGTGTGTGTGTGTGTGCGCGTGTGCATGCGTGTGTGTGAGCAGAGGGATCAGGAGGAAGTGAGGAGACGGTTTGCTTCTATCACCTATTCAGACCCTCTTTACTGGGACCAACCAGAAGCAGCAGGTAAATGGTTTTAACACTGTAAACACCCTCCTGCTTATTCTAAGTGCAGTTAGAGAAATGATATCCCTGATGTCTCCTGTAGGTGGAGACAGTGCTACAACTGACAAAATTAGGTGAATACTTGTCATTCTGATTGTATGCTTCTCCTTTTATTGTCCACCTGTATATCCCTCTGTCCCATGCTCCACCCCACCCTGCACACACACTATCACCTCCCCTTCCACCCCTTGCTCTCCCTTCTTCCCAGGACCCCAATGCCATGCTCCGGGCTCCAGGCCAGCCTCTCCTCAGCCAATTAGGCTCACCAGGCCAGTGTCGAAGCAGGCTACTGCAGCTGATATTGTCCTAGAAAAACCCGTGGAGACTGGGTGGGTTACAATGTCCTTCACTCTTTTTTTATGTTCAAATAATTTCCCTGTCTCGTTATTTGCTGATGGCTCCATTCCTTGCTGTTTTCTTCATCTTGAAGAGGCAGTAGAAAACTTTGGAGTGTTCCAAGAATATTAGCTGAAGTGCACTGTCAAGGTTTGACCTATTTAACTTCCTTTCTAATCTTTTTAGCTTAAATTAGTCTCATCCTCCATCATTGGTCATCATTGCTCTGGCTAAATACTGATGATTGCATAATATTATGATATAACCCTCTTTTGAAAAATATGCATTGGTTGATTTATATTACTGGAAGAGTCTAAGGTCACTTTTTGAGGGAAAAATAAATAAATAAAAATATCATAAATAAATAAATAAATAAAGACTTCCTGTGGTTGTACTGTGAAACTAAGAACAACAGCAGCATCATCCACAGGAAGTCATTCACTGTTGGCCTAATTAGGCCTCGAGGCTTAATGAAAAGTAAAGTGGTTAATGTTTTTCCAACGAAGCACAGTTACTGTTTTTTTCCGCATGACGTGTCATTGCCCTATAATCGCTCTCCCACTGGGAGGCCTTACTCATCCCACAAAACTCACTTGGTGGCTGCCATACCCAGGGCAGTGTCTATTCCTGACTCTGGCAGCAGACTCCACAGAGAGACCCTCTCCTGCCCAGGGCTTTGGCTGCAGCTGCTTTACTGCTTAAATTAATGAGGAACTTGGAAGGAAGAGAAAAGAGAGTGGAAGGACTCAAAGTTGTTGACACAGACAAGCCAGCAGGATGTTGCTTCTTACAAATTCACACAGTGACCATTAGCAAATTAAAGTCAGTCAGACTTGTGTGGAGTTCCACAGGTTCAGTTATGTTTTTTCATTACTTGTTTTTCAGAGATATCCAGCCTTGCAGCGTCTTAATAGGGGCAAAGTCATTTGTTCTTAAGCTTCCTGAATCTGTGTAAGATAAAACAGAGACAGACCTGCCTGCATGGTGTCTGGATCTTTTCATATTTTCCTTTTTATCTTATTGAATCACAGCTGATGCAATCAGGATATTTTTTATTTTTTATTACATGGATCAATAGAAAAAAATATGATTGATTTTTAAGTGAAAACTAATCTCTACAGGATGATCTAAATTAATTACAGAAATGTATATGGAACTGGAAACAATTCTCAAGTATTTATTATAAAATAGATAATAATCCAGTTATAATAAGGTATATCAGTTAAAGTGGAGATAAGTATATATACTGTAAGTGTATGTCATGTTAATTGTATCTTTTGTGTAACATAACAAAATAGAGATTTTCAAATTAAAATCATGAGCTTAGAGTTTCAGCACTCATGTGCTTTCTACAAGAAGTGGTTGACATTTACTCTGGTGGATGTTTATTAATAGGCCGATCTAAGACCTTTTGGCCACAGTTAGAGTAATAACTATTGGTTCCTGTTGGTACATTAATTAACAAAGTCCCTTAGTTATCACTGATGTCAACAGACAAAATCGGGAGCATGGATAGTGGGTCGCTTTGCTGTCTGCTAACTCGCCAATCATGCAGTCACAGAATTGCTTTTCCACATGCTCCTCAACATTTCTAGAACAATAATAAGACAGTTAGAGGGGATTGCTCAGCATGAGAGCACAACTTTGTTATTATTGACAGGGGTTACAAATATGAAACATGTCTTTGTTATATTTTGTGGCCCCAAGATTGCCTACAGTTCAGTAATTGTCCTCATACTCATTCAAAAAATAACTATCGATTCTAATACATTGTCCACATTAGTCACCTCTTCCTCGCTCTAAATGAAGACCCAGCCAATTCAGTAGTCACTTGCTTGCTGCTTGGAGAGTGAAGTACTTTTGTCTGGGGAAAAAAACCTTCATTTTCACATTTAATTAAAAATTTTGGATCCAATTTTAATAGCCAAGTGGCAATGGGAGTTGTTCCGTGTCGGTACAATTACGAACAATATTTGCATATCAAAAGGACCAAATGAGAAAGATTATGCGAATGAAGGTTACACTTGTCATGGTTAGTGAATCTGTCTCCTGAAAGATACATTGTGTTTGCTGGGTTTTCTTTTCTTTCAATTCTTCTTCATTTAAAACAGTATGACAAGATGCAAGCAGAAACTTGTTAGGGCAGTTACAGACTGATAACAGCTATTTTTTAACAATGCTTAGTCCCCTAAGAAGTAATAAAGCTAGGGGAGGCATTTGGTGTGAGATAGAAAGAGAAATTGTGTTTATTAGGCACATTGTTTTAAAGAGCTGTCTTGTGGGGCTATGAAGTAGCTTTGTAAACTGACCTGAGCGGTAACGGAGATAAGTGGGCTACCTGTGTTGCAGTGTTACAGGCCAAAAATGACCCAGGTGACACAATTTCCAACACAGAACAGAGGAGGTGAAATGAAGAGATTACTGAAACCTGTAGACCGTTGTATCAGCAATACTAAAACAAAAACACACATAAACACACGTTCAAACTTGTTGCAGTCTTGTTGTCAGAATGTGCAGGTCTTTAACAGTTTCACAGTAGTCCTTCAGATAATTGTGAAATAACATTAGCTTCAATCTGCAGCCTAAGGAAATGAGCTGTGTTATTGTACAGCCAAAGCTAACTGTTCACCTCTTACACTGAAATGAGCAAATCATTCTAGATTTAATGATAATACATCACTTTAATGCCAGAGAGTAACTAGTCAACCTACTGACCTCACTAAGGAACATAATTCTCCACATAACGACAAATGTTATTTTGATGAAGACTTTAGTCTCAGCAGATATTTAGAACTGCAGCCAGCTTCAGTTCAGTCCAGGTATTTGCATACCTGCCAACAGGTCAGATAATTAATACTTGTATGAAGTAACCGGCGTAAAGCATAGCAAAGCATACCCAGGCCGAATGGAGAATTATTGATGACACATAAAATTCTGCTTTCATGTTGCTTATACAGCAAAAGATTAAAAGAACATTTGCAGTATGGAGGAAAATAGCCTAAAATTTGAGTTTGTTTTTGTATTGGTGTGGAACTGTGTTAATGTCAGTGTTGGTTCTCAGTGTAGCAGAATGGCGAGGTTTAATTTGGGTTTTTTGGAACAGTACAATGCATGAAGAGCTTATCGTGTGTGTGTTGTTTTAGGACTGATTAGCTCTTCATAAACCGCATTTCTCAGCCCAGAGAGAGACGCATCAGGCTCTGTTGTCAGCAGCAAAACAGAGTCATGTGAGTCATGCACACGATTTTCAAAAGAATTGCTGTCTGCTGATATTGGACAAAAAAAGCAAATAAATTAGATCTCCTTTTATTGTTTATAGTTGCTAGGGATATGTTTTTAGTCTCTGCTGAGGCTAGTTGCAGTTCCTTTTGAGTCATGACTTGCAGTAGCAAAGCCTATCAGAAGTGAGGGCCTATAGTATCTATCACCAGGCGTAACACTGTCACTGTGCTCAAGAAAACAATTTCCAGAACAGCGCTGATTATTCTTTACCTCGGCTGTCTTTGTGCCTGTGCTTGTGTGAGCACTATCAGCACGACCACTGACACAATGGAGTGATAGATTTCGTCTTTGGAAACCTCAGCAGAGAGCCATATAAGATTTATGTATCCATGGTGAGGAGCCCAGACACAGACCCCTGCCGTCCCCCCCAACTCCCGTGCCTCTTGGCTAATGCTGATTGACCTACCACAGCTCCATCAGCAGGTCTAGCCAATCAATGAAAAGATGAAAGTCCAGTCAGCAATATTCTAACCTTTCATGTATTTTTTGATTTATTTATGTATCTGCTCTCTGATTCCCCCTGCCTCACCCTCTGTTTGCCGTTACAGTTGTCCTCTCAGGCCAATTAGTTTAAACAAGCCGAAAGCTGTGATGCAGATGTAAATCGCTGCTTTGCTTCCACCATCTGCATCCAGTCATGACCTCAGACTCACATTCACCCCTGTCCTGCCTAATTGTTTCAAATACCAGAGACTCAGACTGTTTTATTTTCTTGTAATAAGAAGATTTCTGACTAAACAGGAAAATTTCTTCCACACTATTCTTCCTCCACTTGCGTTTTACAACACTGATCTTTCCCACTGTTCTCAAAAGCTCACTAGGACTTCTGTGAATCTCTCTTGAATCAACCGCTATGATCCCTTAGCCACATTTGGCTTTGTCGAATTCGGCTTCAGCGCAGCCTGCGTCCCTTTTGATGTATCACACATGGCACCATCCTCTGCCAGGTCCTCTGTTTCCCGGGTGATACACGGCTGGAGCTTTTGTAGAGAACTGAGAAAACAAACTTGACAGTCTCTCGAGGTGATCTTGCTACTCGCTAATGCTGCTCATCTGTTTTGGTCTGTGTGCAGGATAGGTTGTAGGTAGATAAATTTGAGAGGTAGAGGAGGTTTTTTTTAGTGATTCCACCTTCTAATTTGTGTTCCCCGTGTCAATCACTGCCCACACAGAATCACACACACCGTCATGGACACACAGATTTACTTAAATATTCACTATAGATGTCATGATCATTGTCTTAAAGCCCTTACATTAAGGTTTTTAGGACAACACAACACACTCTTACCAGAATATCACCATCATTCACATCACCTTTTCACAGATAAAAATGCAAGATTAAACTTGCCCTTGCACAAGACCTATTGTGCCAAAATGTCTGAATGGTTTTTGTTGACAGAAAAGGCAAGCAGGTCCATGTTCACTTTTGAAGATGGCAGAAAAAAAGCGTGGGTGCTATTTTGACTTTATAAATAGGCAGTTTGCAGAGTGCTGCATTGTTGCTTTCACCACATTGGCCTTCAGATGCCCAACAGACAGTAAATCGACCCATTTTGAAACTGGAAGCAGAGTTGACTGTGCTGGTACTTTGATATTTATGGCCACCCCGCAGTTAGCTGCCTCCACAGTCAAAACAGAAACAAGTTCAGCTGAGGCCATGGAGCACAATAGAGAGGCACTTTGCTTTGGGAACTGCTGCAACACTAAATATAGCACTGAGAGCGCCGTCGCAAGAGCCAGGCCGATTTGTTCAAGCAGAGAGGATTATAAAGCCAGACCATGGCAATGCCCAGCTGAGCCCCAACTCCCTCTGAGCAAGGGGCAGACGAAAGAGTCGGCCTGCGCTCTGACACCTCCTAAATTCATCATCCTCTGCCTCATATCGGGCACAGCGAGTATTTCTGGTCAATCACAGCGCTGCAATCCATTCTGGCTCCTTCATCTGTAAACACGTTTGATTTTTCACCACAGCCATAGCCCTCAGAAGCCCTTTAACCAGTTCATACAGTGCTGAACGGTCAAAGTAATGAAAAGGTGTCAGAAATCTACCTCTTGTGTTTCCACACAAACAGTTTTCTGTCCGAGAGCAGCCTAATAGAAGAGGCATCCCAAGATGAGCAGCAGCCCACAAACAGCACCGTGTTCCCGAGCCCAGCGGAGAAAAGCATGGGGACTCGTATCTCTGTGCCAGGCAGCATGCTGAGAAACGTGCGCCAGTACCGGGAAGACTACGAGGCCTACCTGCGTGTTGTGGCTCATGAGGCCGTAGGCAGCTTCAACCCCTGGGCCATCGCAAACAGGTAAAAGACCAATATTGAAGGCAACAAGTAAAGATTTCTTAACACCCATCTGGTTGTCTGAAGCTGTAGTTAAACTCTACTCATAATTAATTCAGTAATCATTTTTGTGTCTTTTGAGGTTTTATAAAAAATATTTCTACTATATCAGCAGCGTCTCATGCTCAGTCTTTGTAACCAGAGCCACATATGAGCAGGTTTTGTCCTTCCTGTTCTCTGTTGTGTCCCTGGGCATGTTTGATGGACATAATGTACAGTCGGAAGAGCTTTCGCTGAGAGGATCATTCAGAGTTTATGGTTTGCATAGTGTGTCTCTGGTGTTCGCCGTTGTTCTTCTCTCCCACTCCCAAATTTGCATACTTGACAGAATTCTTAAATTGGTGCAATGCAGAATACAGAAGACTCCCGATCATCTTTGTAAACATACTGAATCCATGTCTCTGGTATATCAGTCCTAACCTTCTAAAATAGATTTTCCAGTCAGACCTTTTTTGGCAGTTTTGCATGGAATTGCAAATAGCTCAATAAGTACTTTTTTTTTTTTTCTTGAATTCAAACCAAAAAAAAAAAACTGCTGCCTATTACCACCCTTAGAATCTGATTGTGTGTGTCACTGGCTCATTATCAGTGTCTCTGTGTCACATCAGTGAACCAAAGTTTTCAAGAGATAGGTCTGTACTTTTCTGAATTTTGAAAAAAAAAAAGGATATTATATGAAGAGAAGTCTTCCAATTATCTCAATGTTTTTGGAGGGAGAACACATACATATATGCTTGTACACCCCCCTGCTATTCTGACAGCCTGCAGAAACCTGTCTGTGTGATGAGATGGTAATGAGCAACCCAGTGTTGCTGTGGATCCAGAATATGTGGAGGATATCATTCATTCTGTCTGCATAAAAACAGCAAAAACTACAAAATTAAACTAATAATAATTCAGTGGATGTTTCTTCATACATTAATATCAAGCTTGTGCTGTACAATAACTCGCGCATATTAACTAGCTGAGCTAATTTTGTTTTTGTGGTGTTTGGATCATTAAACATACAGAATACAATAGAATACAGAATAGGGTCATTCAGCACAGCTAACGTGGCTTTTAATGTATGAGTGTCATTAATATTTCCTAATGGTTGTTCCCAATCCATAATGGTAGATTCTTCATTGTGTTTTACCCTGTATCCAGTGTTGAGAGCAAAGTCTTCATGTATTGACTCTTCAAAGGTAGAGGTATAGTTCAACAAGACACAATTACTCTGATTGTTGTGTTGTACCGACAAGCTAATGATTTGACATTTTGGGGGTTCTTTATGAGTGTACACCACTTTCACTTATCCTCTGTGTCCCTGCCTCAGTCTGCGTATGTGTGTATGTGTTGACCCAGATAATGATCAAAACACTGAAATGTAGCTTGGTGCCATACCCAGCTCACCATTTTTTTTTCAGTTATTTTCCTTCATTTTATTCCTTTCAAGGCAAGGCACAGATTTCACTGAGTTTTTCATGTCCAGCTCTGATAGTCAGTAGACCAGGAAAAACCTGCTTTAATCTCAGCTTCTGCATTTTTTCAGATAATGACACAAGACTAATGATTCACATTTTCTTTGAAATCTCAGGAAGTGAGCTTAGTTATACTTTTTAAACTGAGTTACACATTTATTGTGTCCATTAACATTTTTAAGCTACTTTAAAAAGGTGATGCCTCAGATCTGTTAGCAAAAAACAAACATACATATTATAATAATATAATGTAATACCACAACCTGCAGAGTCTTTCTAGTTCTGTTAAATATTGTCTGTTAGTTTTCATGTCAATTTAATTGTAAATATAAGATTATTTTTATTCTACTTGTGATGTAAAACAAGTTTTGTAAGATGTTAGACTCGGACTTTCCAATCAAATCTGACCTTGTGTTTATTTAACTTTTAAAATGGAAGATTTTTGCAGTATGTTTTTTGAGGAAAAATGTCTCAAACATCCTCTTTCTAATGTCTCTGCTCCTTGTTGTGCCACAGCCTGGCAGAGGAGTTACTGTCGGAGGCCCTGACTGACGTGGCAGCAGAGTTTCAGGACGTTGTGGAGGAGTACGCAGAGGCCGTCTTCACCTCAGAGTTTCTTCAGCCGACCCAGGCACCTCCTGCTCCCACTGCAGCTTTGGTCAGCCAATAGGATGTAACAAGCATCACGGATGTAGCAGTTTCTTACAGATTTCTATAATATGTATTTATTTTGGTGGAGAATCTCCATTTTCAGCTCAGGTTCATTTTGTCGACTAAGGGCTACGATTATTCACTATTCTTCTATAGTTTTTCACAAGCAGATATTTCATTTTGTGAAAATGTGATAGATCACTACTTTAAAGTGACAACATATGACTTTATTCATTTGGGATTGTTGATATTTTTAATGACGTTGCAGCAGATGAGATTGTTGAATTGCACAAGGAGCATTAGTTACATGACTCTTTATGGTCCATCTCTGTCTATGATTGAATTCCACGGGGAAAGTTAGTTTAGTTTAGATAAGCTCGGAGAGACCATCACGACATTACAGAGGATTATAAGATTACCACCCTCCCCTTGCACTTGGTTTAAATCTCCCTGAGGATTACTCACACTTTCTATTTTCACATTGGAATATGGAAATAAATTAATTGCATATGGTCTCCATCAAAAATGATTTAGGATAAGATCATGTGTTTAATCTATTGTAACTTCATTTCCTCCTTTGCTTTAAGATCTAAATAAAGCGTATAAATGCAACAAAGGGCTTTATTTCCACTCACTGGTTATTGTGTTATCCCACTAAGTTAAGTCCACTGTGACAAGATAGAGTATAGAACAGGAAAGAGTAATGTGTTTGGACATGAAGTCTTTTCCTTTAGAGTTTTAAATTGGTTTAGCACCAATTTATAATAATATTATCAACGCTTTTCTTCAATTTTGCTTATGTTTTTCCACAGAAAATAAAAATAGGGCCACTCATTTATATACTGTTGAATCTGTCAAGCTGAATCCTGCATAATCATGGTGAAAAATGTCAATTCTGCATGCAAAATAAACAGGGCAGACTTGGCAGACCAAGAAAATGTCTGGGTCCCCAGTGAGCAACATGAAAGCCATGCAGACAGAGCAGAGGGGACACATCCAGATGTTGTGCTGGCCTGTGGGGACCAGCCTCTGACAGCGGACATACAGTGACTGAATGAATTAGCTCACATTGAATCAGCTGCCCCTATTTTCTCTCAGGCTGGGTTCTGCGTGGGCGTCTGAATATGTGCAGGCCTTCACATGCTCGAGCACAGAGCAAATTTCTTCTTCTCAATCTAGGACGAGTAGAAATCAGCAGGCTCAAAGCGAGGCAGTTGGGGGTTGGGGGGGTGTTGCTGTCTTTACACTGAGGTTGTTCTGACATTGGGGAATGTGAAACATAAAACACATTAAATTATTCTGTTCTTTTTTTAAGAGCTAATTTCTAATTATTATTTCATTGTTATGGTTCAGATATTTTAAATGTGTCTGCCAAGAGGTTTTTCAAAGTCAAAGCTGAATATAGTTTCATTTCTGCCTCCTCAGCAGTTACCACTTAGCATTTGACTGAGACAGTTTTGACAGCAGAGAGAGAACAGTGAATTCAGTTCCCTACTTTATTTACTTTTAAATATATATTTTTATGGATGTTGAACATTGCAGTAATGCCAAAATGTACTGTGTAAGCTACTGTGTAGGTTTTAGGCTGGGTGTGCTTATTGATTTTTCAAGGTTAAAGCTAGAACCATGCACAGACAAATGTTAATATGAAAAAGACCAGAATTAGCTCTGTGTTGCACATTATTATAATTTCTAATGGTCAGAGAGGTTCAACCTTGCCGTCAGCCAGCACTGACTCATTATCAGAGCTCATTTCAGAATTGGTGAGGACACAGACGGCTGCAATATACTCATGATACACTGAGGGAGCATTTTGTCATACAGGTACATCAAGGCTGCTTTGTGACATATGGGTTGCATTCAGAACCTTTTCAGCTAATGCGGCACTTATACACCAGATGGATATGAAATCTTATGGCTTATCAGTCATGTTTGCTGTTGATGAGGGACATTGTGTCAGAGCATCGGAGGGATGGTTTCTGCTGCAATGTCTTCATGGAGCGGTCTGTCATGCAAACACTGGCATTGTTTGCATTTATAACGGAACATTCCCCAATGCAAGTTCCTTTTAGTCAAATAATTTTGATGCTTTATTTGCTGTCCCGTGTCACATAAAACACCCGCGACTGAAGAGCAGCCTTTCATCAATGCAGTCACTGTTGCTTTGTTGGAAGCTGCTAGTTATGAAGTTATTGTTTGAAACAAGTAAAGAAGCAGAGTCCCAGCAGAGAGCCAGCTAAACTCACACTGATGGATTATGAGAGAGAAAAGATGATCTGCCAACCTCCGAGCAGATGTGCTTCTGAAGTAGAGTGAATACAACAGAGTTGCACAGAGCATAAAAGCATAAAAATCAGCCCTGTACTCATAACTAATAGAAATTGAATCAAAGGAGATTTCATAAAATAGTCTTTGATATCATGTTTGATCAAAGCATGGAAAAAATATTTGTAATCTTCACTAGAAGTAGCAATGCTGCAATGTAAAAATAGCTCATTATTAAGTAAAAGTCCTGCACTTAGATATTAAATAATGTATTTAGAAAAAACTAAAGATGAGCGAAATATAGCCTGCTGAAAGTATCAAAAGTGTACCCATTCTGCAAAACAGTGTTACATATTACAGTCTTGGATTATTACTATGCATGCACAAACATTCAAGGAGCAAATTACAGTTGTAGCTGGTAAAAGTGTAATTAATTTTAACCACCTTATACACTGTTTGAGCCTTTAATCTATAGCAATAGATCAAAATTAGAATCTAATATCAAACCTTGATCTGCGAAGCCAACAATTACAACTGTGAAATATGCAGTGAAATAACAGGTACAGTATTTCCTTCTAAATGTAGCATAAAATACCATGAAATATAAATAGTCTATTTGAGCGAAGTATGAGTATCTCAAAAGTGTCCTTCAGTACAGTGCTTCAGTAAATCATCTTTTTTGTTTAATGTTACTATCGACAAACATTTAAAATGTAATGATAAGGGTTCATGTTCAAATATTCAAAAAAAATGTTATCTATTTTTGAAGTTTATTTATCACACACAAGTAATATGTGTAGTGAAGTGCAATTCGGCATGTCTCTAAAGACTAAAGAAATATAAAGGATTAAAATTGAAGATAAAGAATTCTATGTTAAAAAAGCTAAATGTTCATATGTCGTAAGTGCAAATGTGCAATATGGATGGCAGAAGACAATGTGCTAGACAAGGCCAAGGCTACACCGAGGTCAAAGGGCAGTGTTCATCAGGGCCTGAAGAAATGCCCTTCATTGCATGAATTGTGCCTTTCTTCATGATTAAATTCAGACCAACAGACCAGCACTACTTCTCATTATCTACATAAAAGCTTATAATTTCATAGCAAGGACAAAGACGGTCACAGCAAGAGAATGCAGTGAGTTTTTAACTGCTAGAAGTAGAAATACTGTATGTAATATATCTGTGTGACACGGCTGAGCAGTTATCACTCAACAATACCTGAATGTGAAGTAGAAGTGCCAGTCTGCTCTCTCACCTTGTGTAGCAACGCTCTGACACACAGGCTGAGGAATATTTCAGTATAAATCATCATATTTTTTAAAGAGCAAAAACCATAGAGCTTCTTGTTTTGTGCCATCAATTCAACTAAGTGGCTTTTCCACCCACAAGTTACTAAATCATATTCTCAGACAGACACAATAACAAATGTACACTTTAGGTGCTAAACTTGGCTTGCTGACTGCCAAGTGTTGTATTTTGTGGCTCTTTAGTGGCTCCCAGAAAGTCTTGCTTTCATTTTCCAAAAGCCCCACAGTGCTTTTGTACCGCCAAAAACATCTTTATGCAGGTCTGAGGTTCTGTTTGTCAAAGTCTAAGATTAGTATGAATTTGAGCTGCCTGAGTTTTTGCACTCTAAATCATCATAAAAATCTTTATAATTATAATTATTGCTATTATTTTTCGATTAAATATTACTTAATGAACGCTGGATGTTGGTGTGTCACGTATAATATCAGTCTGCACTGTAGAGTGGTGCTCTAGCATTGGACTTATGTCTTCAAAATCATGGAGAAAATCCTTCATATGAAAGAAATTCATTTAACTCAATTGGGTTTTTTTTTTCACTTGGATCCAGTCAGTGCAGCCATTTGGTGTAATCAGTGCTATCTGTCTTGCTGACTTCCTGGCTTTAAAGCTTCTTCCTATTAGTTTTTCTTCGTGGGATTTCAGCTTAGAGTCTTGGGCCAGAAGCGTATTGTCATTGGCTTTCATGATAAACACAAATTGGCTGCGTGTATCCCTAGTAGAGTTTGGTAATGTAGCGTCTCCGGCTCTAAGATTCCAGAGCGATGGTTCAGCCACAGGCATTTTCCTCTATCAATATTCATTTGTGTGAACGAGGTTGCCTAATGATGCTGCCACCAGACCGTCCTTATGGGACTGTGTGACCTCATGTGTGGTCACACGTGTGGAGGAGGAGAGGAATAAACACAGCAGGTGTTACATCATGACCACTTCACGCACTATAAAGTGTAATATATGCCATAAACACACAGTGAGAAAATCTGAATTTACAGCAAATCAGGTCAAGATAAGCTTAAAAGTGAATTAGGGGCACCCATTAGGTGAAACATCTGTCAGATTAGACCACATCTCACAACTGGATTTACAGGATTTAACCGCTGAAACATGATTCATATGCTTCATTTGTCTTTTATCCCTAGAAAGCCAAAGAGGAGAAAAAGAACAGACTCCATGCTTCTGCAGAGGGCTTTATCTTGATGGGGTTGCTTTTTATTTTAAGGCACTTCTTGTCAAAGCCTAAAACATTTTCTTTTCTGCCTGGGTGACTGCCCCTACGTGACCAAGGTGACACCTGCTGCTTCAGTGATGGATGGTTGACAGAGGTGGTAGTTTTCACCCCTCCATCCTTAGGTTGCAGTGATTTAGTGTCCTTCTTCATGCTCTTTATCCTCAGACCCCATTTTCTCCATATCCACTTTTATTTAGTAGATATGCAACAGCCACAGTAAAATAATACACAACAAAGGCTGATTACAATGACTTATCTGCTTATTGTGTGTCATTCATGTCATGTTTCTGTACAGACTAATGATTCTGCTGCGATTTGTGTCCTTCTGCTTCATCTTTATTCCTCATATTCACCATATCCTCTTATATGGACGAACTACACTTTAAAGAGGGAGTATATACAACAATATATACAACAGTGACACTCAGTAACTTTTACCTACATTATATTGACATATATTCTGTGTAATTTCTGTAATACTGCTAAACTTATGATTCTGCTGTAATTTAGTGTCCCTCTGCTCCTCATCTTCTCCACATCATCTTTTATATATTGATATGCAACAACCACACCCTATATAGAAGAAAATGTTCAACAAAGGCAACGTGTGTCACTCATAATGACTGAGGCTTTCTGATTGAGCCTTAATGTGGTGTGTAATTACTGTAATATTTTTGTAAAGACTTATAATTCTGCTGTGATAGAATTGATTAAACAATTTAATTAAATGCGTCGTACCAATGACAATAGCCTACAAAGGAAAACAGCTTTCACATTGCAGGCTTCCTCGGTGTTTTTGTTGCACGAGGAAGTCAAATTAGCAGCTGTTGTATTTTTTATCCACAACATTTATTCTTGAGTATTTTTGCAAAGTCAGAAAACGGTGTCAGGAAAGTGGACGGACGCCCTTCAGCAGCCGCAGCCGTGGACGTGCGCGCACCGCTGGAGGCAGTCGAGCTGCAGACCGGGGTTTGTTTGGAGGAACTCCGGCTGATGTTAGCGGCGGAGAGGAGAGAGGGGCGAGAGCTGGGTGGGCATGACATGTGAGCCAAGTCTGCACAGATACAACAAATACCCAAAGTATGTCTGCGGCAGGGGCGGGTCGATGCTCTGAGGGACTTGACACAGGTGAATGAGCACACAGCTGCGGATTCTTCCCGTTTTTTTTTGTTTTTTTTTTGCGTTTCCCTTTTTTCTCCTCTCTGTCCACGGTAAGAGGAGAGCGGCACGGCAGCTGTAGCTCCCCGTGCCTGCTTCACCCTGCTTCGGTCTGGCAGGCGTCAAGGTGCAGCAGGCAGGAGAGGGACTGAGGAAGAGCCGCCGCTGCTTCATCAACTGTCCGACAAAACGCTGCCGCGCAGAATAACGTGACCACTTCACTGAGAGACAGCAGAGACAGAGACACACGGGAGAGGACACTATGTCAAAAGAGACGAGAGGAAAAGGTAAGCGGGGCACTCACTGCATGCATGCTCTCGTGCTAACAGGTAGAAACCTGCGTCTCGTGCTGCTGAATGTTGGCGCGCACAGCCGCCACCGCGTGCTGCATGGATGGAGGCAATCTGTAGGAATGCGCGACGGTCAAAACGGACCTCTGCACGTCAAACTGTCTGGTCCGGTGGACTGTCCAGCCCGGTCTCTATCTATCTGTGTATGTATCCTTATATCTGCCCGTCAGAAAGCCCTTCTGTCCTGTGTTGGTGTTACAACAAAATGTGTGACCCGTCAGATTCTGTGACTCCGCAGGGTCAGATATTGAAAAACGATTAAATATTGACAGGTAGGGACCTACAGACAGACCTAAAGGCCCATGATCACCGGTCTCTGCTGTCACATCTATCAGTATGTCTGACCCAGACTAAGTAGCCTACATGAGGCGACACTATTTTTGGTAACAGCTATTAAAATTCAGGATGTGATCATACAATAAAAAAACTTGCTGATATTCCCAGTCAGGTCACAGAATCTACAGACACAGGACAGTAACAGTGCTTATTGTATTCTATTTTGTTCTACTCCATTCTCAGCTTCAGGCAATACATCGCAGAAAATAAAAGCACAAGGTTAAACCAGAAGTGAAGAAGACCAGTAATTGTGGAAATCAATGTGCATTGCTAATAATAGGCATTTTTTTCATACAGCTGGTTTGATTGTTGAATTGGGTGTGTGGTATTTGAGACAGTGTTGACAGGACACCATCAGCCAGGCCTCTGAAGTCGTGACATTTCTGTTGCATAAAAGATTTATTGTGGCTCATTCAGATGATTCTTTTGTAGCTCAAACAGGCCACCTGTTTGCATTGTGGTTTTTCAGTTAATTTGTCAAAAGAAAAAAGAAAATGCAGCACTTTAGGAGGTTGTGTGTGTTGTTTACTGTTAGGGTAGCTCATTGCCTCTTTCTATACAGCATAGAAAGAGGTAATGAGACCCCCCACCACCATCCATACCCCCTTTTTGTTTCTGTCTTTTTAGACGGATGATTTTTATGATCGCGCTAACTCACAAATTCTTGTGCCACACATTATTGAATAAATGTAAAACCTTATAATATGATAACTGTGGTAGCAGCAGCAGCAGCAGGGAGGTGGCATTGTTAGCAGTGAGAGGTTTCCTCAGCCGTAGGTACTGGGTTTATTTCCCTGTGCTGGTCATGCATCTGCCCCACTGAAGAGCCCTTGAGCAAATCACTGAATCTCCTCCAGCTTCAGGCTTGCTGTTCTGTATGTGGCCTGTGTACTCAGACCTTTTCCACAGGGTGAAAGTTGAGGTAGAATTTCCCTTTAGGGATCAATAACATATCAAATCATTATTACTCCACATAGTGACAAGAAGTGTCACAATAGAGAGGGGATTTTATTCAGTGGGGTTTGGGCTTTAAAATATTGCTGCCTTGGATTTAAAGTACCATCCTCACTTGATGCGAGGCCACAGTGACATACAAAGTAGAAACTCTCTAAGACAATAAGAATAAAACAAGCCAGGCTTAGACCAGGAGCTGCATTAAACTTTTAACCTCTGGTTTTCCCATGAAATATCTCCTTAAGTTCACTATATTTAGAAAGAATGAATTTTCTGTATCTGCTGGCTCCAACACTTTATGGCTGCTGTATATGTGTGCTGTTTTCAGTGAGGGAACTATTATCAATGTATCTGCCTCAAATGATGTCACACTGAGTCAGTATCAGTTAGAAAACCTGGAGGCGAGGAGTTAGACAGAGGTGAGATTATCAGGCCTCTGTAGCTCCTTCCACGCCTGTGCCTGAGAACAGCAGCTCGAGGCTACATTGGTCACTGTAGAAGCATAACGCACCTTGAATCTCCCACCAAACTGTTGGTGGTCTTTGTTGCATTGTGGGTAATGTAGGTGCAATGTTTTGACAAGGAAGGAGAGTGGAATATAAAAAAAACATTCTTGTTCTGCTGCATCGTTTTTGATCTTTTTACAACATAGAGAGTCTGACAATGTTATAGGAGTGCAATACTAAATCGGTGAAGCACTCTTAAGTTGGCATTGTCACTAGAATTTGAATTTGAGTTGTGAGGATTTGAACAAAGACTGGCAGCACAGTAGATTCAGTATGAAGCACATGTCAAGAAAAGATAGCTAGATAGATGGATAGATAGATAGATAGGTTAGGACACAAACAGACTTATACAGAGTTACACAAAATACAGAGTTTATGGGACATGAAATGACATGGTTCACACAACAGAAACAAAGACATGGATTTGACACTCTTTGTACCACAGGCTTGAGTTTTTGTAACTTATGAGGGGCTTACTTATTTTGAACTCGAAGGCCTGTAATAACAAAACTTGCTAAGCTTGGCCCTTCTGTACCTACAGTCAGAAGGGAAGTGGTGGTGACATGCCAGTAGGGTGGGTGTTCTGGGTCATATGTGATTGTGAGTGCTTTGTGGCTCAGGGATGAGGTGACACACTCGGATAAATTGGGGGTGGGAATACCAGCTTGCTGGGTAAATGAATTATCGTCAAGAGTTCATCATATCCGTGATTGTAAGCATATGAAAAAAAAAAAAACCCAAAAAAACAGATGGCACTGTAAAGAAGAACTGGCAGGGAGGGGGAGTCAGTTCTTTAGTTCTGGAGATTATAAAGTATTGAAATGTTGATTGGCAGAGAAAGTCTTTGTTGTTATTAATTAACAGTGCACGGACGGCTGTGTCGTCTGCATATTTGAAGTAGCTAAAATCAGGCGGGTTGATAAAAGGCCCAGGCATGACACAAATGTGAAAGGAAATAACTTCAAACAAGAGAGGTTTGAGATTCTTCTCACTCTCTCAGTGTTTAAAAAGTTTGTTTGCATGCTCATTCTTTGGATTATCAAGACTGAGGTATACAAATCTGTGTGAATCAAAATTGTTATGCAAAAAAAAGAAAAAAGAAAAACATAGGTGCAACCTCTATGGTCGCTACGAGTTTGTTGCACTCCAGAAATCAAGCATGTAGTCCTATTTTTAGTAGACAATCTCAGAAGACAAATTAGTTTCTCTGAATGCTTGGAAAACCATTTTTTTTATCTGAGCAGCTGCACTGGATGTCTTCTCCAGTTAATCTTAATTATGTTGCATTGAGCCTCACCGTAAAATTCACTCGCTAATGGAAACTACACTGTGAGACCTTACATTACTTCAGCCTGGCTCTATAAAATCATGTGAACCCAGCTGTGATGCTCTAGCAGGCCGGTGGCAGATTGATAGCAAGGTGCAATATGTGTGAGGTTACTGTTAGTATAGTCATATCTCAAGCAGGCAGTATATCTGTTTTCATTAAATATCGCTTGACCTCCGTTCACAGTGTAACTTGGGAAGCAGAGCAGTTCGTATAGAAACACTGATCTTCAAAGCTCCACCAGTATGGCCTCAATAGACAGTTTAATTTCACAACTTTCACTTATGTATGCAGATCTTATCTTTGATATTTTCAATTATATGAGGGCTGCATGGGATTCCAAACTTCTTAATTCTAAGTTAAACCTTTGCCCTTTTTCTCACTTTAGAGAAAAATCAGTTTTATTATGGTTGTGGACTGTGAAATAAAAGAGTAGTTGTATACTTCATCAGTGAAGAATAACAGCCAGTGTTTATGGACTATCTAAGCTTTACAGTTCTTTGTGGCTTTTTTCAGCTCCATAGCCTTGTGCCCAGATTCACTGACTGTCCATCAAAACAGAAGAGAGCCCCAATTTTAATCATCCAAACATTGAAAGATAATTTGAGTGGAGTAATAAGGATTTAGGAATTATGAAGGCCACTCTGAGTAAAGCTTCGGCTCTCAAAATAAAGCAGGTGTGACTCAAACTTAAAAGAATATTAAATGCTCTCTCATTGGCATTTTTTTAAGCCACATGGCTCTAAGGATGCATTGCCATGAAATTTTGTACAGACATTCATAGTGTCAGCAGATGAATACTAATAAGTATGGTGATTCCCTGAACCTTCATCTAGCACCACCACAGGGTCAATATTTTGATTTATCCAGTGAAATCCCTCAATATTTTCTCGATGGATCATTGTAGATGATGTATCCTAATGCCTTTGGTGATCCCCTGACTTTTTCTTTCTTTCTAGCTCCACCATGAGGTTGGTAGTTGTGGTTTTGAGTGAAATGTCTTGACAAATATCAGATGGATTGCCATGAAATTTGGAATACACATTTGTGCCCCCCTTCAGATAAATAGTAGTCACGTTGGGCATCGTTTAACTTTTCATCTAGCACAGCTATCTTGTTAACATTTAATTTATTACTTGGTTTGTGACCAAATACCTGTAAGATTAATGATATGTTGCTGATGTTAGATACAATGTTTACCACATAAACATTAGCATGTTAGCGGGATGACATTAGCATTTAGCTCAAAATACAGCTGTGCCTAAAGACAGTCTCACAGAGGCAATTGTCTTTTTGAATAAACATTCAATCAGGCCACTTGGCTATCAGCCATATTACCAAAATGTTATTATTATTATTATTATTTGTTTTTTTTAACTTACTTTGTATTGGGACATATGTATTCTCAGTTCCAGCTGTATTGTGCTTCTCAATGAGGACTGTTTCCACGTTTGCACCTGCAAACTCCTCAGTCTTTTCATTGACCACTGAGGAGCTGCATGACAGTAGAGGGGTTAAGCACTTTTTAATGGGACCCACAATTGAAGCAGCTGGTACGAGAATTCAGTTCCATGCCTGTTTCTCTATCCTCGAGGGTACTTTCCACCCAGTGCATGAGCTGCGGCTTGAAGCCAGGCAAGTATTGTGCTGCCAAATCCCTTGAAGAACTTTTGCTTTTCTAATCACCCTCGGTCATTTTCATCACCCCCCCCCCCACGGTCTACCTGATCCCCACTGCTTGTCTTCCGTAAGACTTCACGGACCATTCCAGGGCTCAGTGTGAAGTCTAGCACCTCTGAGCCTTTTGTATTCCTCATAGTATTCCTCATATTTGATGAAATGGGATCAGTATGAAGGTCTTTTTTTTCATTTGCTGTCCAAATAAAATAAATGGGTAGCCTACCTGCTGTTTTGCTGAGATTCTGCGTCAAGCTAAAAATAGAGCTGAAGGATGCTGATGAACAGGCTCCCTCTTTCTCTCTCCTGTCTTCTCTCTCTCTGCCAAAGTGAAAGCCAACCTTTACCAGTATTTTAGTGCTAAACACAGTTTTTTGTAACGTTGTCTCTTAATAGGAAATAGACTGCTGGCACATTTTCTTCAAAAGGGATTGAGGTTGATGCTGTCAGTGATTCCCCAAACCCAGTTCTTATCACTCAGTTTAAGACATGATAAATACTTTATATACTGTATTACACTGCAACAGCTTGCTGTGTGTAGTGTCGTTGTGCTGGCAAATGGTCCCTAGACAGCCTGCCCAACAAGCAGCACCACAGTGTTCTCTGAATTATACAGAGATGTGTGCTAATGCATTCAGCCTGTGACCTCTGTTTTGTTGTTTGATCATACAAAACAGTGTTAATTTAAATGTAATAGCTGTTTGTCATGGGGAAACACACTGGGCCTGGTGTCGGGGAGCACCTACGTATTTCCAATGCACACAGCAGCTGGCCCGTTGCTACCAGCTCACCTGGAGCCGGGCACCCATCTACTTTGTGTTTGTCACAGCAAAATGTCTTGACGTCACACTGGTGTCTGAATACGGTGTAGAAGGCAGAAACAGCCTTTTCTGCTTTTCGCCTTTGGTGAATCACTTAATATTTCAGGCAATGAAGAAGCTCTTAAACTCATGAAATAGGCTTTTGGAAGGCACAATTACTCAGCTTTCCAAGACCACCAGGCTATTAGCAAAGACACTTAGTTTAAAATGTGTTGGTGTGTGCAGCCAGTAGGGAGTAAATGTTTTATGTAAGTTCGCATCATTTTGGGTTCATTTCCATTGCCAATTAATCGGAAGCACTACAGCATAGTAGTTTATATTTTCCATAGTAGAGCTGAAATGATTAGTTGATGAATTGACAGCTAATTAATTGATCATTTCAATCAAGTTTCTTTCCCTTGTGAGACATTAAACTGAACATCTTCATGGGTTTAGACAGTTTGTCCAACAAAACAATCAATTCTTGGAACTTGTGATGGGCATTTTTCATTTTTTTCATTTTGTAGGCTAATAGATAAAATAATTGCCATATTAATCAATAATAAAAATAATTTGTAGTTACAGTCTTGGTCCATAGAGCATGGCAGGACAGAAGGTTAATCAGGGCACAGTGTACTGTGAGCCTACTGCCGTCGAGGTTAACTACTTTTCACACAGGCTTTGGCTAAAAAGGTTTGGTTCATTGTTATGGTTTTGTGGCCCACCACCTTCCTCTGTTGGTTCACTCTCAACACTCTCTTGGTGTCTTAGTTTAACAGGCAGCTGTTTTCAGTAAAAAAGCTCTGATGAGCCCACTGTTCACAACATGCACAGCACCAAAAATATAGTTAGTGACTAGCTGGCAAACATAGTGGTGCATTTAGCAGCTAAAGAGCTGTGTATTTCTCTCAGGAGCTGGTAGTCACTAAAGACAGAGCTAAAAGAGAGTGGACTTACTTTCACCAGGTTGACAGAAACACAAACTTCAAATGAATGCCAACATTTCTTTGTGTCTTATGGATGTGAAAATAAGAAAGTGTTGTGTTCTCAGCTTGTTACAGCTGCCCCCAGGTGGCCTGTTATTGCAGGATTAAAGACAATCCAAGCCGACCAAAGTGTGTCACACCCACATAGACAGTTCTCATCTTTTTTCCTCTACCAGGTAGCTGTAGTTAACCAATTGCCTACTTTCTTCGAAAGCAAGAGTGTAGACTTTATAATGCACCTTCACATGCAGTCCTCCTCAAGCAGAATATACTATACTGTATGTGGTCATTGTTGCACAGACAGATGAGGCTTAGTAATGATGTTTGCCACCTAGTTGTAGCGTAGCAGTCCATTAACAGTCAGCGGAAGTACCGATCTGCGTAGCTGCAGTGCAGATGAGTAATCCAGGAGGATAATGTCTGGAAGGTAAAACTGTGGCCGAGATTTTTTTGGAGACATCAGTCTCCTGTATGTCTGTCGAGATTGATTTTAACTGTGTGCTGAAATGAGATTTAATTAAATTATAGGGTGGGCTATTGATAGCTATTTTCAGCTCACAGAGGACTCAGCAGACTTTTCATTATTATTTACCTTTTGTGAAGGATGTTCACCGAGGCAGGACCTAAACAGATTCCACAGAATATTTTACTTTCCCTCTCTGGGTATCTGTATATCTGTTAACGTCTGGTCATCTCCATGTGATTTTCATCATTACATGAGGATGTTGCATGTTGAAATGAGAGACAGAGGCACTTTTCATTTCCTCCCCTTTCTCCATGCACAGAAAACAAAACCGTATTGGATTTCCTCTTGACGTGGCAGATATCATTCTCTGGTGTTCTGGCTTGTCCAATATTCACTTGGAAGTGCCTTGCATCATCAGAGAGCCCTCTTGCCAGTCTTCAGTGCATGACGACAGTCGTTGCAGTCACATATGAACCAGTAGCTCTTGTGAGTGCTGTTAGAGTTCCCTGGTTATTAAATGGTGGTAATTACAAAATGAGAAGATTGGCACTTGTGTAGCTCACAGACCATCTGGGTTGGAGAAGAGTGAGGGCAATGAGAGATAAAGCTCTTGCGTGAAAGAATTCCTTTAGGATGGTAGCAACTGATCAAAAGCAGATTAGGTCTCTGATGAAGAGGAATTCCTCCTATGGGGCCATCCTCTACGCTGAGGGCTCACTCATTATTCTCAAAACCTAGCGCACTTTATGAGGACCTTCTTCAGCTCATATTGAAGCAATTTCACAAACCAAAATTGGAACCTTTCATCTTGCGTACATATATATTAGATGTATACTGAATTACCCTCATAACAGGAGGTGGGTGGTAACAGAGGACCGTGTTACTGGCTGATCTTCTGTGGCCAGAAATGGATCTCTGTGTCTTGAAACCAAACCTGTTTTACTTTACTCTCGCATTTGAGTCCAGCTTGTTGAGGTGAGATTGCTTTGACTCAAAGTTTGGTGTGGACCACAAAATGGTGATGAAATGGTGAGAGAGCAACATGGACCAGCCACAGGAATTAGTACAAGGTTATGCATATTTTTTGATAGTGATTATCCGCTTTTATCTCATGATATTGCATGAAAATTACATATAAAATAACAAAACTGAATTCCACTACTGTGCGTCTCCACGGTATGATTCCACTAAAAGATGATACCAAGTCCTGCACAGGGTTGTGGGATAATACAAAAGCTACTCCAAAATTTGGCCAAATTGTCTGGTAATCATGGCAACCGTTTCCTCTATTATTGAGCACTACATGAGGCACCATTTCCTTCTTTTGTTTCTGGCGGTCTGTTGCTATTAATGGAAGAGTGTCCAAATGCAGCCTGAGGCAGCTTGATTTCTCACGAACAGGAAGCCATCTTGCCAGGCTCCAGGCTATTCACTTGTGTATCACCAATCAGCGTCCTATTAGGGAGGGACCATGGGCAGCTACTGAGAAGCGACCGTTTTGGTTCATACGAGTGCCATACAAAGACGCAAGAATCATCTACCAACCATAGACTAAATAAAGATTGTTGTAGTCCTTGTGACATCGCCCATAGCTAACAAGCCAGGTATGGTGAGCGGAGACACAGCTAATTAGTGCTAACATATAAATAAAATATTACCAGAATTTCACTCTTTTCAAAATACAGGAGCACAAACGTCCAAACGTTCTGTCAATTAACCGCACAACAAGCCATATTATCTGTGTGATATTTGCATGACAGATGCCCCAAAAGGCACCAACTCTACAAACCCAGCTGAGAGGTCCCGTTCAATGACTTGAAAAAGCTGATGTGACACCTAGCAGACAGCTGGCAGACTGTGACCGCACCCACCGGTCACTCAAAGTGGCCACACCCTGAATTATGCATAAACCTTAATACAATTTAAACAAATTAGTTATATAAAAATGAACATGCCAATAAAAAGTTTTCATGAAGGGGGAAATTAGCTATAGAGACTAAAACTGGCTTTTGTACCAGGTTGTAAACATGTTAATTTCTGCTGTAAAGTTGGACATTTTGACATGGGAGACTATAGGGATTGACTTGCTTTTGCAGCCAGCCTCAAATGGCCATTCAAGGAACTGCAGTTTTTGGCTCAATTTTTTCAGCCTCAGAGGTTGCCTCTTGCTACTGACATGCTAACTAGCTTTCAAAGCTCCTCAGACTGCAGCTTCTTGTTGTGTTGTGTTTCCTCTTTGGCGCTCTCCTACTACATTATATGACAGACAGATGGGTCTTCCAATCAACTGCCAATCAACTGCTTTTTGAAAGCTCCTGCGCTCCTGCCCTTTTACAAACAATTTTTCCAACAAACCCTATAGCAAATAACTAAAAGGCAACAGTGGATCACAGGTGTGAACGTAACCCTACATGGTGAAATTGTGAAAACCTGAAGGTCATGAAGATTTGATGTTTCAAGATGCTGAAACTCATTGCTTAGTTGATACTGTGTTTCACTAAATATTTTAGGCAATATTCAACTTTGATATTTCCACTCCAGAGGATTTATAATTGACTTTGTTTTAGGAATTACCACGCTTTTCACTCTATTTATGCCACTTCGAGATACAAATACAATTTTGAAGGAAACACTTATGCATTCATTCTGGAAACGATGCCCTTGTGTGAAAACCACCTGCACGATGAATTCAGCTGCAATTAAAGCCAGCTGCGTGATGAACCACCAGATGATCAGACCCGCTATAAGTGAACCGCCATCCATCTAGAAACTTTACGAGATAATGAAATCTAGATTAAATACTGTTAAACCTTTGAACTGTGTGATTGTCATATATAAAATTTACTTTGACCCAAGTGGGGCCTGAGGCATTCAAATTCAATTTCTGAGATAATTTGTCTTTAGAATTTCTCGTCCTTTAAATAACCTTTTGAAAAAACACATTGAACAGGCTTATATCTTGTTCTTATCTGTATTGTCGGTGCCTTTACTCATTGTTTTATCTTCTTTTTTTTTTTACTTTTGATATTTTATAACATTCAAGAATTTAGCAAATACTTCAGTTTAACTTGCCGCAAAAGCAAGTTTCAGATACATTCTTCCATCTCATTCTCTGTGCAGCCGGAGGCAGATGTGCATTCCATGGTTACGTTGTTGTTATCATTTTAGTATGGTTTTTAGTGGAGTAGTCAAGGCATATATGTGTGATAGAAAGATGAATGAGTTCAATTATAAATCTTTCAGGAGCTGCAGGCATGCTATTTCTTCTTTCCCAGAGTTACTATCCTGAATACATAATTTCAGTGTCTTCAACAGCTGCCTTGCACTACAAACTTTGCCTTTATATTGCTGCCCTGCCGGTTAACGTATCTGCATCGAATTTCCCTTCAATCATATGTATCTAGTGTGCAAATTACACTGAGAATCAATGGAAAATACCATATAGATTCATAAATTATAGGGTCTGGTTCGTGAGAAATCACCTGAGTCAGAGAGAGAGATTTTCTCTCACTCTGAATATCATATGATATGAGTCATGTAGGATGAAAGATGTTTTTTGCTCGCTTATTGCGGTGTTAAAGTTCGCTTAAAAAGAAAACTTAAATTTGCTTTCTGATATATAAATGCAGACTGGGCACATCTGCAGAAAGTCATAACCTTAGGTACAACTGGATATTGATTTTATTACAACCCTGTATATTGCTTTGACTCTTTACACATTCTCCATATTAATCTTTTGGGGAAAATGTCAAATACTAGAATACTATGTCTATGTCTATGCTATGTCTTAACCATTGCCCAAAATGTAATACATTTATAATATTTTCAGATTGCTTTAAAATCACAATTGGATTACTCTAACAACAGATGTGCAGCATCTACCTCCCTCCTTTCATTTATTTGACATAACGAACCTAAAGCAGCTTAAAATCATCAGCACTGCCAGACAAATAGTCTTAAAGCAAAACAGGTGGCCTCTGTTGGCAGAGAGTCAATTTGATGGTGAAAAATGTAGCCCAATAAGTTTCCTTTTGCTACAGGCTTTGGTAATTCTGCTCCCTTTATAAGCTGCTTAGAGCATAATAATAGACCAGGGAAGTTTCTTTTATTCAGGGTATAATTTTTTCTACGTGGCTTTGTAGCAAAAATAAATGTGTAAACATTTTACTGGCATGTTAAAGTTTTGTATTTGATCTTGTTTGTATTTTTGAGGTATTCCAATTTACTAAGCATGTTTCTATTGTCTGGAAAGGAAGCGTTTGCTGGTCTTCCGTTTAGTACCTTTGGCTTATCTGGTTTAATTGTCTTGTCAAACATTTAACATTAAAAGTAATTGATTTGTTGGCATTGTGGGTATTTGTGGGTAATGCAATACACATAAACACAATATTGCCATCGTTTAACATTGTCCCTCAGGACTCCATTGCCTACATGTTACCACTTGGTAGTGTGATTAGAAAACACATCAATTTTTGTAGTTATGCAAATGATGGCCAGTTGTATATCTCTGTATCCCCAGGTGACCATTGACAACGTGATTGCATGTATTCATCACATGAATGTATGGATGACTCAGAACTTCTTACAGTTCAACCAAGATAAAACTGAGACTTTAGTGTTAAGTTTAGTATATGGGTAAAGGCTGAGAAAGAGAGAGAGAGAGAGAAAGAGTGAGAGAGATTTGCATTTACCACTGACGAAACAGATCAAAAATGTGAAGAAATGTGTCCTAAGTGTCCTTTTATCATTTGAAATATATCAGGCTGATACTGACAAGTTGACACATGTTTTTATTTCTAGCAGATTTGATTTCTGCAATGTTCTCCCCACCGGTTTGTCTAAAAGTGCTGGATGCAAAACCAGACTGAGAGTCCCACTTCAAAATCTTTACATTGGCTACCAGTCTGTCACAGAGGGGATTTTTAATTCACAAATCTGCTCTTGGTGTTTAAATCATTGAATGACCTTGCCCTGTTTTATCTGTCTGACAGCATTATGAGATATGTGCCTGCCAGGTTCCTTAGATCCTCTGTCTCAAGCCTCGGCTGTTCCTGTCGCCAGAACTAAAAGGCATTTAGTGGCTGCTTTGGTTAATTATGCCCCTTAACTATGGAACAGTTTGTCTGAGGGTTTACTGGACTCTGAGTCTGAAGACAGTTTAAAACATTTTTTTAAGGCATATCTTATTCATATGTCATCATATTTCATCATGTTTGTCCTGAAGTGTTTTTTACCCCAATTCTTTCATTTCTTCCCTTTAAATAATTTTAATTTTATCATATTTTACTGCTTTTATTTGTATTTTATTATAAATTATTACATTATTCCATTTAGACCTGCAGTAACTGATTTTTCAGGCAGGTGGGGGCAGCAGAAACAAATGTGTATAAAGCTAATATATTATCAGTTGACATGGTGGTACGACTTGTTAGCAAACAGTTGCTTATTTACATATCCAGCAGACACAGTGCAGCAGTAGCATTTATTGGGAATCATGTTTCTGGCCACCTGATGAATGCACTGTAAGTCCAATACTCACTCTTCCTTTAGCTTTGTTTTGGCCCCCACCAACTCCTGAGGGGAAGCATCTGACTCTTCAATTGCTAAATGCTCCACCATGTTTGCCAGCTAGTCTCTTAACCATGTCTGTCTGCTGTTTGGTGCTGGATAGGTTGTGAACAGCGGAGTTTTTTGAAAACAGATGCCTTCTGTGGTGGGAAATATTACTTAGAACAGCTTTAAAGTAATAAATGACCTGAAAGAACCAGTCTAGCATTTTAAGGGACAATACTACTGGACAGTCCTTCATTATAACTCAAACATTTGACAATTTAATATCTGAGCACTACCTCCTCACACACGTGCAGCACTGCAGCCATGTGTGTGTAAGCTAGGGAATCATACCTGTATGCAAGTGACAGATAGAGGAGGTATAACCTGTGATTGCAGTGGAGCTGCTCCAGTAGCCTAATAGATTCTGTCAGTCCACTCTTTCAACCGGCTGCAGGCCTCTGTGTATACGCTGCTGGAAGTGGATAATGGAAAGAAAGAGATGAAAGAAGGATGAGATGAATCACAAGCGACCCTGTGTTGTCTTCCTCTGAAGCTTTTTAGATACTTACACACAGATTTTCTTTGAACAGATCCCAGTGAAGTTCTGTCTCTCCCTCTCTCCTTGTGAGTTCCCACAAGATGCACATTCAATTTCAAAAGATAAGCTTGTTTAGGTTTTGCATGCTTTAATTTTGCAGACGAAAGCAATTGGATCAGTGTAAATGATGAGTCACCAATTGTTACTTTTGGTAGGTGGTTTTATTTGAACACAGTGAGACGGAATTTAAAATGTCTAATTAGTGAGAAGGACTGGAACATCCTGAATGCTCATTAATAAATGACAGATTGGCATTCTTCTTGACCATGCTTTGCTAATTCTTTGACAAATCTTTTATTAGTGTATTAATACAGCAAAAAACATTTCCATGATGTATTACGGTAACTGGAAATTGAGTCTCATCAACGTTTTTTTTGAAAACTGTATTTCAGTTAGGGTTAGAAAAGGCATGAAAGTTGAGTATGATTGTGAAAGCTACAGTAGACCCGTCTTGGCATGTAATTATACAAAAGTGCCTGAAAAAGCAAACAAATGTGCCTGGAGCCAACTGAAGTCTGTTGTCCATAATAATTAAACCTAAATTAGATGAATACAGTGCTATATTGTTATGTCTGGATGTATTACTTAAATTCTTTGACATCAGACCAGATGCCCTCTTTGCATTTTTGAAACAGCAGCATACAAAGTCAGTTTGTGTCCACAGGTCAAGGGGACTAAATTTTAAGGATTTAGACTTTAATTTTATTACGTGAATGTAGCATAGGCTACACACAGTGTGTAACGTGTGGTTCAGACTGAAACATCTTAACACTGATTGAATGGATTGCCATGAAATTAAATACATCTCCCTAAAGAGGTACAGCCTCACAGACCTGCTAGTATGGCTGTAAACTCTTAGTCTTGTGGTCCTTTACATTGCCATAAGATATAATAGTACTGTAGAAATCCTACTTTAAAATACACGTAATATTTTGACATGACTATAGTGTTAGTGTGATTATTTGAAATACTTATCGACTGAGTGTACTTTCTTCACTTCTCTTGTTCAGCCATTCACACAAAGCTTTCAGTTTGTAAGTGATATTGTTAATTATTAAAAACCATGAACATTGATAATCAGTCATACCTAATAAGCGTCGGACAACAATTCAATTACGCTAATGTTGACTTCCTATAAACTGTTTAGTGAAATCTAGGATAAAACCATAAGTCTTGTTGTCATGAAGACTGAGATATCTACATGAAGGAGCACTGGTCTCCTGAACAGGAGCCTGAATCAAAATGCCAACTCGCAGTGATTGGTAGATGTGAAAAGGAGAGTACTTGGTCTCCTAAAAAAATGACCTGCCAATATAATGTCAACACACTTGTCCTGGATTCCACAAACAAGCAGGATGGTCTGCTCAGATTTGCAGTCCTGCTGGTTCTGCGATCATAATCTGCAGTTTTTTCAAGCGTTCACTCAGTATCTGTACGGATATAGTGTGCTGTAAATGCCATGCAGGGAGCTACAGCAATCATTTCCATTACCCAGTGGGGAATGCATCGCTTGGTGGTAGGTGCACTGGCGTGAGCCTTCAGCCACACGAGCAATTGGTTAGATTTCCTGAACCTTATGAGACATTCAAAGTGCTTGTATAGCCTTAGGAGTAAACTGAATGCAGTATTATCCACAGAATATACAGTACATGGGTATTTTAAGATCAGTTGGAGGGTTGCATGAGGTGGAATGTGACAGGGAAGTAAACAAATCAAATCTCATAATGTAGGGAGCTGTTTGGGAGTTGTTCAGGGCGGCATCTGGCTTGGGATAGCTGGATTGAGAGTGTTTTTATTTTTCAAATGTAGATCCTTTCTTTTGCTCATGCATTTCTCCCTATCAGCTCCTCTTCACACTCAGAGTGTGCTCTCTGTGTCCACAGGAGCTCTCAGCACTGTGGCAGACAGGAACGCCTCTTCCCGTCCATATGCCTCCTCAGCATGGCTCTCTCAAATACTCACACAGTCCAGTAGAAAGCACAGAGGAGAGTGACGGGGCAAATATTAGATACAGAAAAATGCAACCACATAGCCTTAAAAAAAGTGTTCTGCTGTTTTCAGTTCTGATAGTTGTTGTAAATATTAATATGTCAGGCTACTTTGATTACTGCCAACAACAGTAACAACCTAGTCTAACTTCCAAGGCCAGTGGCATTTTATACTACATTATTTTGTGTTTACAGCTTATGTTAAGTTCGCCAAACACAATCTGAAAGTGTTATTGTCTTTTAACAATAAAAGTGAAACAATCTGAAAATATGTATGAATACGAATGTAATCTCAGCAAGTGGCTCGGGGACCACCAGGGGTCATTGAGGGGATTCTCGGGGGTTCCCAGCAAGAGGGGAATCCTTTATTTTCACTGTAATTCCATCTGTAAGTGATATATTGACAGAATGTATGACTATTTTGGTCATGGTTTCAAACACATTCTGTCATAAAACTTCTAAAAGCAAAATCTTATCAGATAGATGATAAGATATATAGATCATTTATTTATCCCCTAGGGGAAATTCATGAGCTATGAAATATCAGATGGGGAACCCTGGGAGAAAATCTCATCAAATGGGGGTCCGTGGTCTAATTTGTGTCAGTTTAGGGGTCCTTGATTTGAAAAAGTTTGAGAACCACTGATCTAAGCAGCTAAATGGGGTTAGAATGAAATGACAGCCTTAGATTTGACCTTATATTTCTGAAACTAACTAGCTCTGTGCTGCTATCAAACAATGCTGTGTCTTCATTTCCATGTATTCTACATCAATGCTGACTTTTTCTGAGGACACATAGTTTAGCTTCAGTCTTTTAGCATGATGTAACCTGCACTTTCATCAGGTATATAACCATCAAGTTAAGACCCCCTTCACAAAGTTCAACGTGAAACTTTAAAAAGTCAGCAGGAGCCAGAAAAATCGCTGGCTAGAACTAAGAGGCCTGCTTTGTGAAGCGCTGTATGAAGTCAAAGACCTAATCTTTTGATAATTATATCAAAAAGATTTCATTACGTTTTGAGTGGTAAATCTGCCGCCTATTGTTGCATCATTTAACTGCATGCAGAGCGAAAGGTGAAATCGGAAAATTCACAATCCAGTTTTGGAACAGAACCTAAAGAAAACCCAAACAACTAAAGGAAACTAAAATAATGAAACACAGTGTTGGTTCAGGCAGAGCAGTGAAGTAACGCTAATGCTGGCTGATTCACTCCGGCCGTTTGCTCCGGTATGCTTTACAATGATTGGCACATTCACAGCTCTGTGTCGCCAGGAACATCCAATCATATTGATTCAGGTGTGCATTACAGACATCATAACCTGACATTCCCTACTCTTATGTGAAGGTGGATAGTCAAATACTGTCACATTCAGTGAAGGAGAGACTACTTAAGATAAGATTGTGATGGAGATTCTCCTCAGTGTCATCCTGTATTTCATTCTGTGTGTGTGTGTGTGTATTAAAGGCCATGCTACTGCCAAGAAATCAGTTTGACAAGCATGAAACATACAGTAAATGCACCACAAGCAGGTATATCATTCTCTAAATGCTTCTGATGCACTTGCAACACAACAGCAACAACATAACAGACGTGTGGTTCCACCTGTTGTATTTACCTGTGTTCTGGTGAAGAGTTTGCTGAGAATTTCATACATATTTATAGCTCCTGTTTTCATTTTGTCTAATTATGGGGGGGGTAGTAATCATCTTGATGTTTCGTGCAGTAATTGCTTATTTCTCTGTGAGCAAAGAATTGTATAATTTGTGTATGTTCACTGGTGGTTTCATCGACACAAATTTGTGCTCGGGGATGGTGTATAAGGGATGGCTGTGTAAGGTGCAGGAAAAATGCTGCTTTGGCCGGCAGTGCTGCTGCTGGCTGATGCACAATAAATACTGAACTAATAATACAAGGATTGAGCTCATCTTCACCTGAGCCTACTCACTCATTCTGGAGTAGAGGTCAAGATGACAGGGTTAAAAGCTCTGTAGTGGTTCAGGGATCCTGGAGCCCCCGGAGAACAGTTCACTGAGGGGCAGCGAGTAGTAGCTGCGAAGTCAAAGGTTGAAGAGAGAGCTTCGTCTCATGCCTAACTTTGTAAGCATGTATTTAACCAGGATGTCATGATTCTCCTTGTCAGCAAAGCAAAGCTATACTGAGCCACTAATGTGTTGGCTCAAGTGGATAGTGTGGCTTAATATTAAAACAGGAAGTGATGACTAGACTGTTGCTGTGTCTTTCCAAGTCCAGATCTGCATGGTGAAAGGAATGTGTATCACAAGACAACTTCTATGGGTGTGTGTGTGTGTGTGTGTGTGTGTGTGTGTGTGTGTGTGTGTGTGTGTGTGTCTCTGTAGATTCTTCATGGTTTCCTGACAGGAATGTAAAATTATATCTTTTTACAGAATGTTTTCCTCCACCTTGAAAGGGACAAAATTACTAACATGGTCGGTGTGTGTGAGAAATACACAAACAGAAGTAACAAACCGTCGTGTTATAAGTTACCTAGCTGCAATCAGGGATATCAACCATCTCTGTTGTTGTACTGCATTATCTCTTTGAAAATGATTCCCAGTCGTGACACTGCTGGGGAGAGACGACAACACACACATTTCAAGCAAAGCCTCTGGGGACGCGTTTCTTAGCGAGACCATTTTGAAATTCACGGGCGGGGGGGGGGGCGAGAGGAGCTCAGGAGTTGAGCTGGAGTTGGGCGGTACACTGTGTGAAATGTGATGGGTGGAAACTGTTCATTATCCCAGGAGGGAAACTGCTCCTCCAGCACAGAGTAAATAATTACATGCATACAATGTAATAAGCAAACACACTCTGTAGCATGCATTCAGATGTGTATGTCACAATGCATGGCTACTTGATCGATCTTGCATCCACTTGCAAGCAAGAAAATGTATCCATTTGGGCTGGTATTTTTTAACTTTTGCCTAATTCCCATGATTTATGTGAGAGTAGGTGTAATGCAGTGATTTTACCATATTCCTGGGTCTCGTATTTCGTAGCGAAACATTTGATGAGTTAGCCACATTATGTCTTTGCTGTGATGTGTGGAAGGATGCAATGGACCCAGGCTATGGGAAAAATGAAGCTTCATGATTTGACCCCGGGCCAGCGGAGGAACATGAGGTTCATTACAGCTAAATCGTCAGAGTGCAGCACTGCTGAGAGGAGGCGGCTTATTAAAGCTTGTCACTGGCCCAAAAAAAGGAAGAAAACATCACAGAAACTTGGGGAAACACATTAAATGATAAAAAATTTAAACCCTGAGAAAGTTCAGTAAAATGGCACTTGAAGAAACGTGCATGTTGTAATTAATCTTGTTTTGTTTTGTTTTTAACTATATTATTACCCGGTTGAGTTTATTAATAGCAACAGTAATAGAATCAGCGTTTTCTTTGTCAGTTTCACCCGACTGCTGCAGCCACTTTCTGCCTCAGTGATTTTTAAGAAATCATTTGCCTTTCTCTGTTGTTTGCACTGGTTTTATATCTGGGTTCTTGAGAGTGAATATTGTCAACAAATGGAAAGTGCTCTAAATCCCTTTTCATCCCTGCTCTTGTATCAGAAGGTCATAAAAACACTGCCTGGCTTCCTCGCTGAGACATTTGTGTGCTATGACACTACTCAAAGGCAAGTCCATTTGGGTCTTTTCACCTGCTGTGACACTCAAAAGGCCATCTATCCCCCACCTGGGGCATTCACGCTTTGCTTTTCACTTAGAGTTTTAAGAGCCATCAATCGAAAGGCAAAAAGAAAAGAACAAAAATATAAATACACTTCATTTGACGGTCCTTGAGTTCTGTGATTAAAGGCATGACCCTTCCTGTCATTCTTCCAGTCTAAAAGCAGACTTTCTGTCTTATTTACTTTTTCTGATGCACAGGTTCGTCAAGAAAGCACAGCGCCTCTCACTGGTGTCTGCAGAATATCGCACAAGAATCAGTTGATAGCTCCGATGAGGAGTTCTTTGACGCCAGAGGTTAGTATTCCATTTTATTTTGATATTTTATCCTGTCGTCTTTCTTCTAGTAACGGTCTCAGAGCTTCTGTATAAGCATTTTTAACCAGACCTTGTAGCCCTTTTCCATCACAGGATCTTAAAGAAATCTAACTTGTAGTCATTGCCACGGGTTCTGCTTTTGTTTCCAAGTTTTTGGGAGTAAATTTCGGTGCTGCATAGGAGATGTTTTTCTAAATGCAGGTTACAGGTACTGCTGGCTCTGGTGCAGACTGTGACTGGTCAAGCAGACTATAACAAACACAGCAGTAAGCACTATTTTACTACTGCATCTATGTTGACCAGGAGAGCACTTGTAGGACCAGCTGACATGTCCAGGTCCTCATTAGTATGTGGGGACAGGAGGCCAGAAGGAGCTGGAGTCAGCGTCTAGAAACAAAAGGAGGACGATTTCTCAGCGTCTGGCAGAAATGTAGATTCTACACACAGCCAAACAATGCAGGGGAAGAATTTAAAATTTAAACAAGAACCTAAAAGCTGAGCAGATGGAACTGGGAACATTTGGCATTTTTATTCTAAAAAATGACCTAAATGATTAATCGGCCATCATAATAGTTGCAGACATTTTTTTCTGTCAATTGACTAATGATTCATTAGGTAATTGTTTCAGCTCTAAGAACCCTTCACAGTATTATTCTTATTATCTTTAAATTAAATCTTGTTTTGTCAGCGCAAACTTAAAAATCTTCATTTTACTATTGTCTAAAACATGCAGAAGCTGAAACTGGTTGATATTTGGCATTTTACTTGGAAAATTAACTCAGTGAGTTGCAGACTTTTTTTCTGACAATTTACTAATCAGTTAATCAGCTAGTTGTTTTATCTCCAGTAAAAGTGGCAGAACAGTATGAGGTGTGGGAAGCCCAGGCTTACGGGGTGTTACAGGTTGTGAACTTCCTGTGGTGAACATGGACTAGTTTCTTGTTTTTTTAAAGCTGGAAAAATGTAGGACATCTGTAATGAAGGAATCACAAGACCCAGGGGAATTTTCTGGCAATTAAATGCTGGTGGTGTGGGGGGGGGGGGGGGGGTGATATCTGTGCACTGTTGTGGTTATGACTAAACTGGGTGAAATCTGACTTCAGAAGAGAGTCTGGTTTCAGAACAAACCAGGCAGAATGGGCAAGAAAATGGATTATGAATTAACTTTCATCATTCTTAAATGTTTTACACTAATTTCACCATCCCCCTTCACAGCTGAAGATTCTTGTAAGTGTATTCAAGATGTCAGACTGACCAGAAATAGACACAGTTGAGAACATATTCCACTACGAGCCTTTTCACAGTCCCAGAGGGAGTTCATCAGAGAATAAGTGGAATACTTGTCCCACCAATTATCCACCCCAAGTGCTTATCCCCAGAGAGACTGACGGTAGAGATACTAATCAAGTATGTGTTAGTGTTATAACATGTTCTTATTTAACATTAGGTCAGTCAATAGCTAAGGGTGTGTTGAGGGTTTCTGGTGTCCAGCATGATATAAAACATCCAAAATGAGGCAGATTAGACGCCGTCTGGAACAGGCTCTGCTCCATTACCTTGGAGGACATTTTATGTGCTGTGTTATAAAGTCACATGTTGTGTTCATGGAAATTTGATGAATATCATTCTCTTCTTTATCTCATTTCTCCCTCTCTCTCCCTGCCTCAATCTTTTTCCTTTTCTGGCCTCCCTTAATTTGGATTCACCTTCACTCCCTTCTCGTGCTTATTCTGTTTGCCAAAAAAAAAGAAAGAAAGAAGGCATGTTCATTGCACACAATCCAAGAAAACATGAAATATTTATCCTTATCACAGCTGTCACAGAGCTGAGCTGTGCGTTGCTCGAAATGCATTTTATGAGACCGGTGTCGAGGCTGCTATCTGCTTGGAGAAAGATAACATGTGCATGTGTTGTCTGTGAGGAAATGCACCTCATCATCCTCGTCCTATCGGCAGCAGAAGATTCAACACTCAGCTATGAAATTTCTTTACCGAATGTGAAGAGACAGAGAAACAGAGAGGTCCTTTATCTCTTTTAATTGAATGGCATAGGACGAGACTCTACAATAGCGCAAAAGCAAAGACATTATCTTGATGTTTGTTGATTTTGGTGTTTATGTTTCATGTTAATTAGTTCAAAAATGAAAAGAATTGCTTGACAGTGTGCTAAATTGCTTTCTTGCCGGGAGATAGATGAGACAGTTGATACCACTCATATTTAGTAAATGTGAAGTTAAGGGAAACTGCTAGCCTGGCTCTGTCCAAAGGCAACAAAATATGCCAACTAGTATCTCGAAAGCTCACAAATGAACATGTTATAGTTAGTTTTTTTAATCTGAACAAATCTAAAGTGTAAAAATGACACATTGGGGTTCGATTGAGTTGTCGTGGCAGGGAAAAAGCAGAGACTCAAGAAGCTCTCTGTGCCGCACCATGAAGTAGTCAGGACATTTCCAGTCTCTACGCTAAGCTACGCTAACCGGCTGCTGGCCGTAGCGTTCGCATTTAACAGATAGATATGACAGTGGCATCAATATTTATATCTAACTCTCTGCAAGAGAGCGAATAAGCAAGCGTGTCTATTTAACAAACAGACATAAACCCCCCATAACCCCCACAAACAGAGAGGGGAGCGTTCTATTGTTTTTTTTAAATCAGTGGATTAACTAATCAAATGTGTAATATGCTTGTTTTGGTTTTCAGTCATGAATTGAGCAGAGTTTGGAGTAGTATCAGTAATGTCAAAGTTTCCATATCTGTCCGTAATGACATACCTTTATGAATGATCCCTTGAACACAGCAGGGAACCTGAATTAGAGTCCAGATGCTTGTGGTGAAGGTACCACTCAGTTTTTGTTCCCATTTCAGGCCATTTTCCCCTCCTCCCTAATTGGTTTATTATTTGCTGGCTTGGTTTTCGGAGACCAAATATATCACATCTCATTTTACCATCTTTCACTGCTGCACAGTAGTGGAGGGTATTTGTGGCAGGCTGGTGTTTTTGAGGTATTAGTTGTGGAAAACCTTGGATTATCCTTTCAAGTCGTATGAAAGCATGGCTGCTCCAATCCTTAAGAGGGAGCAACAGCAAAAGATGAAATACAACAAAGCAAGTTTAATTTTGTAAAAAAAAAAAAAAAAATTAAAAAACATGCTACCCAAGAAGAGAGGAGGTTTTTGAAGGCTGATTTTTCCTTGTGCTTGTTGTGTGACTTTATTGTCTGGGCTCAGGGGAAAAGTAGAGCTGTGTCCTGCAGAAAGGAAACAGAGCAAGTTATTCCAAACATATGCTCGGTATGAAGGATGTCTCCCTTAAAAGGGAAACCACAGCAAGGTCATAAAAGGTTGTTGAAATTATGGCTCTCTATAGGCACTTGCTAACTGTAAGACTGTGAGTCTCAGCTGCATATAACTAGTATGGCAGTTTTTATTTCTGCACTGTAAATATGTTTTCTTTAGCCAAAAAGTCATTTCAGCTGTTTATAGAAAAGCAGAGAGAAACAGAGAGAATAGGATTAAAGGGTGATTGAGGGGGAGTTTGTCATTTTATGAGAATACCAGTCAAACCATCACAATAAGCTTGGGGGAGTGTTATTTATGTGGTTATGATCAATGCCTTCATCCACACAGTGTAACCCAGTGGAGAGAAAACGAATGAAAAATGAATGAAGACTGTCAGGAATTTGCTCAGTTTTCCTCTAAAAAGATAAAACCTGACTGTTATTGTTACTGTTATCACTTTGTGTGTGTGTGTGTGTGTTTTCACCATTTTTCTTTTCATGCACTGTCTCTGTATAGATTATTTTGTAGATGTAATAAATATGAATGTGATATCCTGTCAGGAGCCTCTTGAAAATGAGATGATGCATCTCAAGGGGCTCATCCTACGCACAAGAAATTTGGGATTTGATTTCAAATGTGTAGACATTCTATATTCCGATGCTCTTGACGTCACTTTCTTAGACACGTCAGTGTCCTTCAGCGGCAGCGTGCAGCTGCTGCATGCTGATCAAAGGCTCGGCTGTTTAAGAGCAAAATGAGTGTTTGACATTTTCTGTTGTTATTCCTCTCTAATCCAGCCAATTAGATTTGAAATGAAACAACGACCATGAGGTTCAAGGGATGACTTTCATACTTCCTTTTTTTTGGATGTTCACAATCATATTGAATCAATAATATAGGACTAGTAACTCTTTTTTTATACATCATCCACCAGTTTTAGGAGAATGCAGCAGGGCAGTGATTTTAAACAACTAGGAAGTTATTTTATGGTCACAGAGGTTTTATGGCCTAACATGTTTAAACCAACTGATCATTTGTTTCACTTCCTGAAGATCAGACTAAGAAGTGAAAATGGGTGCAGTACAGGTCTGACGTCCTCATTAGGAGCTTTTGGGTCAGAGACTTCAGACCTGTTAGACTTAAGTCATTGATTGTAAAGGGTTTGCAATTAAATGGTAAATACCTTGATTTTATTTAAGGATATGTTAATTTGTCCAACTACTTTGATTCCTTAATTATCATAGCTGGATCGGCTACAATATTAGTACGCTACACTTGACATTTTTCTATATTAGTGCTGATACAAAATGAATTCTCAAAACTTATATGTTGTGTAAAAACAAGCAGCTGTAAAGAACCTTCCCTATAGAAAATACCTTGTAAAATTGTGATTTAAATAAGAAAGTGATAAAAATATACTAAAGTCTAAGGATAGATGGGATTGTAAAAAAACATTTTAGGCAAATTTGTGTTAAATTATATATACAAATAAAATGAATCACTCTGGTCAGTACCAAAAACGTCTCTACAGATACTAAGATATCAGCAATGTGAGTTTTACTGTAAAACAGATTGAGTAGATGTGACATCCATCCACATTCACATGTGTTGTTTCTGAGAATTGAAACTGAGGTTCAGTTTCTGTCAGCTGATGTTGTTGTGTGTCAGACAGTGTTTGTATGATCTGGTGTGGAGGCAACACAGCTGTTGGCTGGATGGTTTGATGCTGTCATCTCTGCTGATCAGCCCCTCAGACATCCGCACAGCTGCCCCTAGCAAAGCCCCACACATGTGCGCGCACGCACACACACACACACACACACACACACACACACACACACACACACACACACACACACAATCGGTTTGTCACATTGTCACATTTTCCCCCTTGAGCTGGCCTGCAGTGACAATGAAAAGAAGTGTAACACAGACTGCTGTCGGAGCAGAGAGTCTCAGGCCAACATGCAGACACGCAGAAAGATAGAAGTGAGGATATTGAGTGGCTTCGTGCCCCGTCCACCTACAGATTCACCTCCACTGTATAAAGTATACAATGTTCATTTCCCACCAGTGGCAGGTAAAGCTCCAGTTTATCTACAGTCAGGACCCAGTAGCTCTCAAATGTGACTGTTGAAATGAAAGAGCGGAGACGACAAGACATTTGAAGCTCACATTAAAAGAAGCGAAGCAAAATCCAAATCATCCATTCTCAGAAAAAAGGTCAAGATTTCTATTCTAGCGGTTTATCCAGGGAATGTACTTTCTTGCTGTTGAATTGTTTGAAGCTTGGTGTCTGTGAAGAGACCACATGCAGAAACACGATGGACAATCTTAAGTTTTACTTTGAACAAGCCAACAGAATAAAGTCCTTTTAACAGCTTAGCATGAAGAGCGCCATGCAATTATTTTCTTTCATGTTATTGCTGCACAAAAGGACTTTTGCTGAATAGTTTCTTCAAGCCTAAATAGTCTCCTCAGTATTTTGTTCTTTACTTAGCCATTAGCACCATCTCATCTTAATCAGTTTCCTGAAAACATTCAGAGATTGAAGATGTCAGATATTTGAATAACAGGATGAAACGATGCTTCATGCTGAGAAATCTGGCTTTGGTTTGGGTTGAGGATAACAGTGTCAGTTTTTTATTAGTGAGATTTGAAGACAATATTTTGATTTCTATAGCCTTGTGTTTGTGAAAATTTAATAAAGAAAAACTTCAGAAAATGGCACTGATGACCGATCATTTAAATCTAATAATAGAATCAATTCTGGTAACAAATTGTGTCAATGCATCAAATCAGGCTCACCGAGCAAAAATAGATTTTTCTTGTATTTCTGAAGTAGAGTCTGTTCTGTGGGGTGTTGTCTCATAAACATATATCTTTATATGTGTAATGGACTTTTTAAGTGTGTTTCATTGTTTCAGCTCTTTTGTGGCTGTTGCCACCGGTCATCAACAGTTGGGGCTATTTATGCAGGATTGCTTTCACTTCCTCTTTTTCACTAAGAATCAGATGAATTCCTGCGGCTCTCCGTTTGCCTGTAGTAATAAAAATGAAAAATCATACTCTCTCTTTCTCCCACCATGCCACCTCCACCCCCTCCCCACCCCACAGCATCATTCAACCTCTGTTAACCCCTTGATGCATTTAAAACTACACGTGTTTGTGCAGAAGGACGGAAAGTCTCATTTCTTTATCACAGCTGAATGAGCCTTCCGGCTGCGTGAGCGAATGCCAGCACGATTGTCATATTGTTTATTGATATGAGCTGTTGACAAATTTGCTGTGTGTTAATCCAGATTTGTTATTTGATGACATGAATTTAAATAATGAGGTGAATTGACAGATTGAGGCTGAAAGGAAATTCATGGTGTTGGCTGCCTCCACAGTTTAATGCCATAATAAATTGCCACTGGAGGTAAATCATGTTTGTATGCAAGTAGGACATCTATTTATTTTAAGGCAGCTAGCTTAATTTGATGCTGTATTTCACTCAGCACTATTTGTGGATGAAAACTGGTATGACTGTGGTTTACCAGATTAAATCTAAATCTGTTAGACACATTTTTTTAGTATTTTAGTAATGAGTATTTGCAAATCTGTAATGACATGTAATTATAAAACTTAGGTAGTAAATTGAATTTTACCACAAAGAATGATTTGAATATATTTTAGGATATTTTATCCTAAACACTGGAAGCTAGTCTGACCCTGTCCAAAGGTAACAAAATCTTCCAACCAGCACCTCTAACTACAGCCTGCTAATTAAATGATATATCTTGTTTGTTTAATTCATACAAAAACCAAAAGTGTAAAAATGACAATTTGGGGTTTTTATGGGGGGGTTATGTGTTGGACTATTTCTTGAGCACAGTGACTACCTGGAGTTGGTTGCATGGCAATCTCACAGTGATGACAAGTCTCTGGGAAGAAACCAGATGTGATGTGTTCATTTGTGAGTTTTAGATGTGCTTTCTGTTGGATTTTCTTACCTATTGAGTCAGGCTAGCTGTTTCCCCCTGTTTCTAGTCTTTATGCTAAGCTAAAATAACCTTCTCCTGGCTCTAGCTTCATATTGCAGGAACAGATGAGGGAGGTAATGATAATCTTACTCACTAACTCAAAAAAGCGTGTTCCTCAAAATGTCAAGCTATTCCTTTAAGATACTAAATAAATGTTTACATCAATGATCAGACCTGGATATGTGAGATTTTTACCGAAAAAGTCTAAAGGGAACAAGGTTTTGTGCATTATAATTTTTACTTGCTTATAAACATCCGTTAGAATTTCCTTTTTTTTGTTCATGTTCAGTGTGAACAGTATCTTGCATGTGTGGCTGATTATAGTATTTTGTCTGTCCAGAGCAAAAGAAACAAAATCAGAAGGGATGTGGAAGCAGCAGATGAGAGTTTAAAGTGAGGATTACTTTGGAGCCTGTCCTCCCACTCATGCTTATGTGCTCACAAACACCCTAATCTTATCATGTACCTTAACCTTAAAACCTCTAAACAAGTCTCAATACTCAAGCAGCCCGAAGACCGGTCAAAACTCTATCACTCTAAAACCGAAGCTAGTCCTCAGAAAAATAGAGATACAAGTGCTCAAGGAAACACTCGTACATGTTATTTCCTCCTGATTCTGTTTGTCTAAGCTGAATTGTTGAAAGAAAGAATGTGTTTTCAGAAGTGTCTGTAAAGTAATCCACTCCACCACCTCAGCCCCTGTTTTTATGTCTCCACATCAGCGACAGCCAAGGCCATTAAGTTGTCAATCCGTCAGTCCCATTCTCCTGAACGCAATGTCTCAGTAACACCTTAAAAGCATTTCTTCAAATTTGGGATACATATTCACTTGGACTCAATGATGAACTGTTGTCTGTGGTCAAAGGTCAAAGGTCACTGTGACCTCTGTATGACATGTATGGGTCTGAAGAAGAGTAAATCAAAGATGAACTTTTACCTAGTTCTCAGATATTCAGTCATATTGTGTTCAGAGTACTTTTTGCTCAACCTTTCTGTGTCCCCCACTGAAGGTGGAAGGTTCCCATCTCAACAAGTTATGAGCAGATGTGGATGAAATGTTGTGTTGCACAATAGAAGATGGACATAACAATAGTTTAAGTTTTGGCGCAGATCCAGATCTTGGATTTCTCTTTTTTTCAAACCAGTAAAAAAAAAATATATGCTGATTTCCTACATTCAGGTCTTTTGGGACTAAACAGGAACTGATTTATGTAAAAAAATTTGTGAAATCAAACCAAGAAATCAAATAATAAAACAAACATAACCTACTTTTTTACTTGCCAGCACTAGACATCTGCTGCAGTGAATCTTAACCAAGTGAACCACTGAAGCCCAGGTGTTTTTCCATTTCAAACCAGTCCCTGCAGGTGGTGATTCGACTGATTACGTCTTTTCGCTGTGGTTGAAAGTTTGTTCATCAGTGAAATCAGCTGCTGCAGTGTTTGATTTGAATGAAACTGGTGTTGCACAAAAATGGCACTGACACACAGATGAAGAATATACGGTATAAGCTTATTTATGGAAGATAAAAGAAGAGATAAAACTTTAATGATCCTCCTGTGAGGGTAATAAAGAAATATAGTGAATGTGAATTTTGGATGGGAATGACGAATATGAAAAGCAATGTAAAAATGGCAATACACATTAAAGTTTTATTAAATCAATTCAAAGTAAACAGGATACATATGTGAAATTATAAAGGCCATATATAAGCACATAAAATTAGCTATGAAAATATTCTTACATAAATTGCTGTGGTTTGCAGAGGCACACTATAAAAAAGAATCAAATACGGTGGGTTACAGAATAACCTCCGCATGAATGTGTTACAAAGTGTCCTGTATGACAAAGGACAGAGATACAACATAGAGGAAAATGACAGTGTGTAAAAACATGCAAAGAAGACAAGGCTCTATAGTTTATACTGAGCTAATATACTGTATATTAGGCCAATCAAACAGGATACATAAAAAAATAAATAAATAAGGCAACTGAATTCTGTGGTCGTCAAATGTACATTTATTTACAAGATTATTTATCATTTTAATTTGAGCTACTCCTGCAAAGGACATTATTATTATATTTTAGTTTATACAATATACAATAGGATAATGGTTCACGAAAAACACTATTTTCTTATTAACTCACGGTGCAAGAAGAAAGAAAAGTCAGGATTCATCATCAGCTCTATGTTATAAATTCATGAGGTTTTTATGAAGATCAGTTCTAAGAGTGATTAAAAAAAGAGCAGAAGAGCAGAATGGCTTCTTGATTGGCATGGACAAATTGGCTACCGGTGTGAACAGCCAGACTATTGCTCGTGCAACACAGTCGGACTGGTATTAAACATCAAAATGAAATGAAGAGGCCAGGCCTACCATCAGCCTCAGCAGAGGGGACACTGCGTCTACTCGCTTTTATTCAGAAATAGAAACAGGTTGACCCACAGCGGAGAATACCCGCTCAGATGGTACTGATATCCCAGAATATTTTGACTGTTACGGATACGGATAGTGTTAATTGGCCAAAATTCTTATCGTGGGTTAACGGTTAAACAGTTAAGTAGGAACAACATTACTGGGGGGACCATGAATATTTGTACCAATTTGTTGACTAACACATAGATGGCTGCAGAGGAAAAGTCAGGGGATCACCAAAATCAGTGGAGTTCATCCCCAGGGGACCATGAATATCTGTACCAAATTTAATGGCAAGCCAAGTTTAAACATTAAGCATTAGCATGAATATTGTCTTAGAATTAAATCATGCCTAAACGTCTTTGATGGATGCTTTTTTTCTCTTTCATATATATCCGATTACATATATATTGTCTGCGTGTGAGCTACACTCATGGTGTTTCAATGCAAACCATTTTCCCTAGCCTACTCACCTGACAGACTCATCCTGTTTATGCCATTTTACAGGATAATCCCCTAAGCAATCTCATTTTCATAGTGCATCATAGGAGGTTGAATGGGCCTAAAATGAAGCCAGAAGAAGTATTGTGGTAATTCCTCTACAACTAATGCATAATGATGAGATCAAGAAACTGAGAAGTGCAAAAAAAAAAAAAAAGAAAGAAAGAATTGGAGTGGTAGAGGTCAACCAAGGCCATTTACTCATCGTTTAACAATTACAGCATCTATTCTTCTCTCTTCCACTCTGACACTTATTCACTCTGAGCTGACAGGTTGAAGGATGTTTCTAAATCTCCTTTCTCTCCCTCGGGGCTGTCCGCCGCAGGTAAATCTCACACTTCTGTTTCTCTCTTTGCCTGTTGTCGGATTTAGCTGTTCTCTCATATATTCTAAAAGCAGGAGATGCGGCAGCTTCAATCTCATGATTATTTGTGCATTTTATTTGTTTGTGCTGCATCTGATTCCTGTGGATTGGTAGCTTTTAGTGTTGGTAGTTTTTTTTATTGAATTCAAACACATTTTGTTTCTCAGAAGCGCTTGTGTTTTGGCAGCTCTCCCTCCAGGAGATGATTCAGTAACCTGCTTTTTCAGGGTTTGGTGCAAAGCCTGCTTTGCATTCTCCTCCTGTCCAAACACAGGCTTTCTTACACCCTGCAACGCTGTGTTCAGATCCATCTCTCTGTGTGTCTCTTTGTTGCTCCTCTCCATTTTCTTTGTGCTTGTCTATTTATGTTTGAATCTGCAAGTTTGTGTATTATGTCCCTGCATCATTACATTCAGCTCGGTACTGTCTGACTGGAGGAAGAGAGGGCTCCAAAAGAGAGGGGAGTCAGAGCAGATAGTGAAAGACAAACTGTGACCAGTAGACCGGCTGCTGTGTGATCCAAAAGGACAGGCCATGTAGACCTGCGTCAGAGTCTCTCAGAGCTGCCAGGCAGGAATGTGTGAGAAAAGAAGAGAAGTATGTCAGGTAGAGGGATTTCTTCCTGCATGACTCATCCTGTCTTGGATGACAGTCAGTGACAAGTAGACAACCGTTTTGGTCTTGCTGAACCACACCTGGCTTGTCTTTTCACTTGACTCCAGAAATATAGCAGAGCTCGTCATTGACCATGAAACTGTGATGGTTTCTTTTTTTTAAAGGCAGTGCATGCACACACAGGGTTTTCGGTTTTCCTGGCTGTTAAGAACTCCGCGTAAGCTTAATTTAGGTGCAGCTCTGCTGGAAATGACTTGAGATCACCAAATTGTGATGTAACAATAGGGCATGACACCATTTGGCTGTGTGGCTGCGTTCTCGGGGTGAAGGAGACTGTCCTCCTCTAAAGAACAACCCCAGAGGTGGTCTGTGGAAACAGGTTATTACAACCCATAGTTCCATTTTATTGTAAGGCGAATGGCCATAGTAATAATGACAGTAGAGAAGGAGGAAGTCAGGTGACGTAGTGCAAAGAGAGACAAAGTCCATGTTGGGAGGAGGTTGGGGAAGTTGGATGAAACATCAAAACACGAGACTTCCAGACTGCTGTGTTTTTTTTTCAAGTTTCAAACCAATAGTCAAAGACCAGCTTCCTTTATCCTTGATTGATCCAAAATTTTAACTGTGTAGTAGTATTGTTACCGTGACAACAAATGTCCAATTTGCCTTCCACTGGTGTGCTCTTACGGGTTGTGTCCGAGGATAGGGACAAGCAACCTGCACGGTTGTTGAGGTTGGAGGACTTGTTGTGGTGAAGCCACGGTTTATTACAACTTCGAATGTAGTAATTTCATTTAAGACAATCATGAAGTTGGTGAACAAGCCAACAGTTATAGCCATATTATCTAACACTTTATTTGGAGATTAAAATAAAAGTGAGAATACCCCAAATGTCGGTGATGGCATGGTGATTTTATCATTCACCTTTGCTTTCTCCTTCAAATACATTTTCTAATGTGGGGGTTTGTTTAAAATCTGTTTCACTGTTCATGTTTGTTTCCCTAAAGAACCTATTTGTTAGCGATGTCGTCATGTTCAGAGGGGTGTCTTTAGTTACAGAGCTGATGGCCAGAGCTATACATAAATGAAACCAATATTGTAATAAATGTAGTTTTGCTTTGAGCGATGTTTTGATGAACAAGTTTTGTTTTGTTTGTATCTAAAGCCCTACTATCACATGTATGAGGGCACACATTCATGATGGCTCTACGGTTGATGGCCAATAAATCAATGTGCCACTAAAAGGCAGGGAAGAGGGTGGAGGAGTGCTAGCTGATATAAACAACGGCACTGCAGGATTCATTCAATGAAAATAATAATAAAACACTTTTCAAATGACCTTTGTTAAGTGTCAAGGATACACACAGAAACAGAATTTACAAGAAAACTCCACAGGGTACCTTTTAAATGGAGTGCAGGCAGCATGTGATGCAGCACTTATGACACTGAATCTCTATCAGCTAATCAAACAGCCGCCAGTAGCGTTGCCAAAAGTGCAACAAGCGTCTCGCAGAAGATGGTGTACCAGTAGAAACAGATCAATATCTGGTAGATCGGCCTAATAAACATGTCACACCTCTGCCTTTAATCTCTGTAAACATCATTCAGGCCAAATTTAGGTTTCATCTGTGGCCAGCCTGCGAGTGTTGCCAAGGGCAGAACAATAGTTATTCCATTTGACAAGCCATGTGAAACACACGTGTTTACCAGACGTTGTTGTTAGCGCTCCTGTGGCATTTTGTTGTTTTGTTTTACTTGCTGCACATTAAGCTGTCTCTTCACATTGGCATAAGCAACGTGTACTGTCTGGTAAGCCAAATTTAAATAAAGTGGAGACCCTGCTCAGCTGCCACAAATGAGATGAGGTGTGCACCTTCTGCTAAGGGGGGAAATTGCCCGCCCAAACAGGTGCCACAAAACTATGATACAAGTGAGGGAGATGTCAGTCGAGCACCTGAGAAGAACCAAGTCCAAACACCTGCGTAGACAAACTAGGTGTGTAGGGCCTTTAATGTTCTTTAGCTTTGATCAGTTTGAGCTTCAAGATCAATGAGTTGCAACATTACTGATATGTAGAGAGAGGAATAGGATTTTGCCTTTGCTGCACTGTCCTGTGTATTTGTGTGTGTGTGTGTGTGTGCGTGTGTGTGTGTGCGTGTGTGTACGTGTGTATGTGTGTGTGTGTGTGTGTGTGTGTGTGTGTGTCCCAGCAGATGTTATGGAGGGGAAGAGCGCCATTCTGCTGGGCATGAGTCAGTGGAACTCAAATGACCTGGTGGAGCAGATCGAAACTCTGGGACACATGGAGGCCCAGTCACATGGTACATCCTGCACACACACACACACACACACACACACACACACACACACAGATTTATAATGACACTCAGACACAGAGACACTCATGTGTGTACCACAGAGGTGTGTGTTTTGCTTGCTCACACATCCATAATGAAGGTTCAAATTGTCTGGAATGAGAGGGAGAGTAACCCACTGAATGATGATAATGGTGGGTAGACTGCAAATGGACTGTAGCATCTATTTAAATCCAAATTAAGTCATTTCTGACCACTAGGGGGCAGAAAGAGCCTAAAACCCTACCATCATGTCATGTTATCGAGAACTACTTTCAGACTTACAGCAGCCCTCCAGGCAAACACCTCAAGGGGCTGCAGTGGTGTGTGTTGGTATCGGTTGAGCATTGAATTCACAAACTAGTTTGAAGACCTATCAAACACAAAGACATTTATTCTTTTTTTTTACGCACTCTTAAACAATGATCACGTTTGCGAAATTTCTTGCAAAGTAAACTGTGAAATTAACTCAGTGCTACAATTAATTCTACCTGGTATATATGCTTCCATGCATCTGACTGGCTAATACAGCGCATTGCTTAATGCTGTCGTGTTTTCAGTCTCATGAAATGAATGCCAAGGCTACATGTTCATTCTCAGTTTAAACACAGAAGGTACAGAGAGCAACAGGTTGTGTTTGCGGCCACTTGATGTACAGTTACTGGTCTTTTTAGCCCCGGTCCCTCCATCAACTCACTGTTAAAAATACCTGCTCCTTAAGCTATGTGACTTTCACCAGTCACTTGTATATTTGTCTTTTCGCCATTTAGTTTTGAGCAGGTTTTGTACACTTAGTTTGTCAGAGCTTGTTTGCATTTATTTTTATACGGGGGTGAGGGGTCAATGAGAGGTGTAGCACTCCACCATACAGTAAAAGTGTGGGCGGAAAAACCAAAGCAATGAGCTAAAAGAGGTTTATAACGGCACAGACCTGCAGTGGGTGTTATTTCTCTAGCGTTTCAGTGTTGTGAGTGACCCTCTCACATTTCACTGAGTCCTTTGATATCATGTTAATATCAAAGAGGTTACTTCATGTTTAAGGTTTAAGGCTTCCGTATCAAAAACCATTAAGAAAACCATCTACATAGTCCAGAGAATGATTTAAAGTGAAACAGTTTGGGATGATCCTCGCTTGCAGAATGTAAACGTCTTGTTTAGGCTTTAGCTGAGCATGAGTGAACAGAAGCACATAGTGAGCAGAAGATAAACCGAAGGGTGCCTAACATCTAACATGCAGATATGCAGCGTGTTTCAAGCTCAGTGCTTCGTCTCCTTGCTCAGTGATGCCTGAGGAAGAACACTGATCTTGCAACACATGTATATCTGTGCTCGTCCTCTGCTCTTTCTGCGCCTCAGTTCATTTATGCCCATCTAAAGCATCAGTTAAAATAAAATTCACTCTTTGCCAGCAAAGAGGTTCTGATGTTTTTCACTTCTAGTTAGGGCTAGCATTGAATTTCAAACCAATCATGAAAAGACAAATAATACAGATACATGTGGATGCTCAGCTTCCTTTTTTCTCTTTCTTCTTGTTCAGTTCAGTTCAGTTCCTCAGATGTAAATGAGTTAACAAGACCTAAATATGGATTTTCATCCTTACTCAATGGACAGAATTTCCTTTGATTTTAGAGATTACCCTTCTTTTCTTCTTTTGTGTTTAGTTTTATGTCTCCCCATCCGCGTTGCTCTCACTTCAAGGTCCTGAGGAATAACATGGCAACTGCTGTTCTTCATTTTTTCCTGAGATCCAGATTGAAAGACTTTTCCTAATCCTGTCTTTGAGCAGAAGCTTCTCACGTGGTTCAGTAAATCAAAGAACGTCCAGATCTGTTTCATTTGTGTGCTGTAAATCGAATCATTCTGAGCAACGGAAAGAACAGATGCTGTGCCTGCCTGTAGAAATATTTGTGAAACGAACAGTCCTAGCAGGAAGAATATCATATTTCAGCATATTTTCATTTTGGTCCTCAACACTGACTTTAAATCAAGTGATTCTTCTAATGAATTCTACCTGTGAGAAAGTTATTCAATTAGATTCATTTATCTAAGTCTCTGGTGTGAGTATCCAACCACTGTAACTGAATTACATTCACCCAGAGATTTAACAGCACAGTGTTTTTCAGACACAATAAGAAAAGTTCAGTTTGTGCCTTTAAAGATCATAAATCAATGCTGGGATTTATGCAGATCACTGGTTTTTAATAGAACTGTCAAACTCCCACAGCAGGGGATTTCATGTACGAGTTTAAAATTCAATCAAAGTTGTCAGGAGTAAATTGCCATTAATGTTTTATAACCTTTTTGTCACTCTCCATTATGTTTTTTTGTGAGATGGTTAAGTCGTGTTTTTACTTATCAACATGTCATATATGTGAATAAACATCCATTAATAGAATGTTACATTAGGTTATCTTCTTAATCAGATGAGGACTAGGACAAAACGACACGGAACAAAAATAAATTGGATGTCAGCAATAAACAATCAGAGGCAATTTAACCATATATGACAAAATCACTGGTAATTACAGCTTTTCATTACCAACTGTGCTTTACCTCTGGCGATCATGTGCTGAGAGCATGGCACTTGCTTTTGGTTTTTGTTTACTGATAAATGGACTGGCTCTCGTTGTGAAGGTCAGCTCTGAGGTTTGACAAACTGGAGTGGATGCTTTTAATCACTGCGGTTCAGTGGGAGTGTAGTCTGGTCCTGCAGAGATGAAAGAATTCGCTCCTGCAGGGATGCAGTACCAAGTCATGAGGTAGGAACTGAAGAAGTGGGTACACTGTGAATACACACCTGCGAAGTGCTCCACTCCAGCAGCAGTGCCAGCCAGTTATTGTAGTGATCCACAATAATGTTAACTGTACCAGTGTGATGAATGAAATACCAGTTTTTTATTAACAAAATATGAGGAGCTGCCCCTTTTATTTAAGTATAGGTTTTCTAGCTTAAAACTCAAGTTGAGGAATGTTTTACCCTGATATCCTTTTATGAACGTGGGCACGGTAGTTTATTTTGACTCCATCCCACGTTCACCTTCCTGCTGAATAAATATTCACTCTGGCGCCAAAAGTTTCTTGATGTGCAACTGAAAATAGTCCCAACACATGGACTTTGTGTGAAAAATTACATATCGCATCTTTTTTAGGAAATAATTCAGCCTTATTTTGAAAATGAAACTCTATATTTATGGCCCATTTTTAAAGCTTTAGGTTTTCAGTAGGAATGACTGGGGCTGTGTAAGGTAGGGAAATTGAAAGGTATTGATCGGATGGTATTGAGCAGTGGACTAACACCTGTGGGTTTTGGTCTTTTCATGGACTTTGTTGATTGGCAGCCTTATTCCTCGTTGTAATACTGACGCTCCATTTAAGATTGCATTTAAAGTTCAGCCAAAGCTAGCACAAGGCCTCAACAGTCTGAGTTAGCTAAAGCATGTGGGGATCTTCCAAATTACAGTGTTTTGTGGCGGAGCAGGTGAGGCAGACTGCCAGGAAGATCTTTGGATACAATCAATTTGGCTATATTAGCTCCAGGTGAACTTTAGAGTGGCGTGCACTGGAGTCATGCTATGAAGATATCACTTAACGGCCAATTTGGAGAGGAGGAATGCTAACTTTTAAGGAGCATACTACCAGGAGTATTGTATTAAAACTTCTGCTTTCCTGTTTTTTGATACAAAGTTTACATCTTTTAGCTGAGGACTTTTTGGTCAAGGATGTAAATTAATCATATCATGATAATTTGTGAAACCTGCACGTACTGATTTTTTTTGCCCACTTAGAGGCAGGAGAAACAAGCTGACATATGACATGAGAGCATCTTTTAAGTTGATATATGATTTTATGTTAACAAACAGTTGCTTATTTACAGCAGACACATTTATTTTAAGTTGTGTTTGTGGCCGCCTGATGAATTTAAGTCCAATATTCACTCTCCTTCTCTGTTCTGGTCTCCAGCAACTCCTGAGGGAAATGTTCGGCTCTTCAGCTTCTAAATGCTCCAACAAGTAAACTAGTTGCTTACTTGTTTTTAGTCTTATAATTCTCTTTGGGTTCATCAATATGATGATATATGTAGTCATGTAGTCACCGTTGGTGTAAAATATTTGAAATGTACGGCTGTTTTAGTCAAATGTGGCTGTTTGATGACAAGTACAGTCAAAGTTAGAATGATAAAAACAAACAGATTTTTTTAATGCACTGCATGTTACAATGTGCGTATATTACAAACATGAAGTGAGGTGGCTAAAGAGAGTTGACAACTGAATAGGACAGGAGGACTGTGATAGCATTTTGCTGCCTCTATCATCAGTCACTGTAAATCTCCAGGTTCTTGACCCCTGCTTCAGATGTGAGATCAGAAAAAACGAGGGTCTTCTTTCTCCATTTCTCCTTTGATGACAGGGTGTCTGGTGCAGGAGCTGGTCCGCACATCAGTGGTGCTTGAGAAGTTAAGTGTACTCACTGCCCATTGGAAAAAAAATAAGCCCGCTATAGACGACTGGGGATATTTTACCTTAAATGGAGTGTGTGATGTATATGGTGTCTGTATTGGTCTAAAGCTGGCGTCTATCCATAATGGTAGACACTGGGCTGAGACATTATTACATAGTCATAATGTCCCCCTAGTATCTTGAGACTGACACCCACTGAGACCATATCTCTTTATCTTTTCTGATGTATGAAAACATTATTACACATAGTATCTTCTTTATGAAATAGAATAGAGATTAGATGTTCCTCCTGCAGTATAATCAATGTGAGGCTGTGTCTGGTACAGCAGGCACTTCACATTTCAATCGCAGCACACGACTGAAGTGGCAAAGCATGTCTGCAAACACTAATAATGTCACATAAATTTGTTTTTCAGAAAATCTATTATGAGACAGCGATTTCAGCTCTGTGAAATGTTGTTCCACTCAAGACCCTGTGACATGGAAAAGAAAAGACAGGAGAGGTGCTTCCAGTACACTCTGAAGCCCAGAGACCGCTGCTAAAAATTTTACCAGGACTTTCAAAGTATTGGTAATTGCATTCTCACTCTCTCTCACTCGTTCTCTCGTCCTTAAGTAGCAACCATTGAACTTAACCGAAAATAGAAACTCAGCAGCATGGTGCTGCATACAAATGTGAATATGCCTGCTGAGGTTCTGTATTCTTAATGTTTGTTTACACCAGACACTCGTGGGAGCAGCACAGGAATATTAAAGACATAAAGTTAGCCTGTTGCAACTGGGCGTAGCAACAAAAAAAGAAGCAAAGCCAACAGTAGCTGCTGCAACAGAAGTGGCCGGTCATGGGGGAATCTAGAAACTGATTAGCATGTTTGACCAGCAAATGGTGTGATTTTAGCTCATCGCAGAGTAGTCGGTATCGGAGAATATATTTATTGCTGTACAGAAATTACTGGTGCTTTTTATGCCTTCATTAGATAGTAATAATGTGGAGGTGATTGGAAACAAGGGAGAGAGAGGTACAATTATGAAAGTTATGTGTGAATAATGTTTCCATTACATAGTGAGTCCATAGGAGAACTCGAACAAGTATGTGTTTTAACTGCATAATGTGTTTTTGAACCTGCATTAATTGATATCTTGACCACCTGGGCGCAGGACAACAAGCTGGAAACACACCATTTTTATCACCTGTAATGAACTTCTTAGCAAAGGGTTGCCTCTCCTGCAGACATGAAGCAACATTTCCTTTTCCTCCTTTTAGTTCTATCTTTGGTCTCCACCAACACCTGAGAAAATTATCTGGCTTTTTAGCTTTAGTTATGTTCACCAGCTAGTCGCTAACTTTGCTTGTCTGCTGTTTGATGCTGAGCAGGTAGTGCACAGTGGGCTTTTACAGCTGCCTGCTTTGGTTGAAAAAGATAGAGTGGAGAGAGTGAACCAGAACAATAATGTTACAGGGTAGAGTTGCATAAACCAAAACAACTAGATGGAAGATGCTATAAAAATCCATGGAGCTGAGGGCAACTGCAGAGTTGGTGCTAACTACTTCTGGGTTCAGCACTATGAGTAGTTATGTGACCCATTGTTAATAGAAAATATTGATCATAGTGCTTTAAATTCTCAAATAGGTCAGTATTGACCTTTACAAGTCCAGCTGCATTCAGGCATCATCAGGCACTGTGGAGTATCAAGCCCCTACACATATGTGTGAATTGTGTGCTCAGCGTCTGTTGCAGGTACACTGTGATATTTAACTGTCAGTGCTAAAAAATGTTAAATGAGTCACTAATGACCATGACAGCTACCCATTTGTTAAATCACCTCATTGCTTATGTTTTATTGTTAGTGGTTTATAATAAAAGGTGAGAAAAAGCCTGGATCACATTGTGTTGTTGTGTGGGTCAGAACAGTGGGTGGTTTCCCTGCATGGGAAAGCTACCTGCAATTAGAAAATGTGATGTGTGGGAAACCTTAAAGGTGCAGTTTGACCGCTCTGAATCAGAGCCTGTGCAGCAGTTGAGCTGAAACAGCCACTAACCTTTGATCCCCATCTATTTGTCAGTCCCTCAAAAGCATCTCTGGGTTTATAACCGCTCTCCCTCTGCTCTTGAATATTCCTTCATTCCCTCCTTTGCTCTCCTCAGCTTCTCTAACCGTGCATTTCCCCCTGGCCTTTCTGCTCCTTCACGCCCCTCCCATCACATCACCTCATCATGTTCTTATATTTTGCCCGCTCTATCTTGCTGCATTCGTTTACTCCACAAGCCACGGGCGACTGTAAACACTCTCTCTTCCAGTAGAGACGACTTATAGTGATGGAAACCTCATCGACAGAGAGGAATGCCTGGAGCACAGCTGCCCCTTATTTTCCACTGTACTCTTCCTCTTCATCTCTGCTCATTGTGACGTCCTGGGATCTAACATCAGCCACCGCTCCACTGTCTTTCAGGCTCCCCATCTGCTCAATATGCAAACACTCTTATCAGTATATTTATGCAGTGCTCTTTTCATCACCATTTTTTTCCACTTCATTCACTGACTGATGCTGTATAATGTAGTCAGACCTGAAATAGCCATCTTACATAACTGATCTTTTTCGAAAATTACCGACTCCATGATAAACAAAAACTCCTGACTCCGACTTGGCTGCTTCCTTGGTATGTTCTGCCAAGCTGGGATAAGATTAGCTAAAATGGCTATGTCAGTGGAAACAGACAGTTTTGGTGGAGATGACTAAGTGATAAGTCCTGCCAAACAACCCAACACAGACCTTTATTTTTCTCCTGGAAACATAATATATGATGAGAATATAATTCCACACAAAGTGACCCGGAGAGAAATATATTGAATGGGAGAATGATTTTCCATTTTCTGTGAAGCACCACGGCTCTCTTTTCTGCATGCACCCTGCAGCTCTATTCAGGAACACATGCAGAGCGAGAGAGACAGAAAACATAAATTTAAGGTCTGAAACTCATCTGTTTTCTGCCCACCACCTCCTCCTGGTCAAGTCAATTTCAACACACGACACAATCTCCCTCTTATTTTAATTCCCATTAATGTTTTTGTCTTTCTTGTGAAAGCAAAATTGTCCAGAGAGGCTTAAAAGCTGGAAAGACAAATTTCTCTGCTGAAGTCTGATGAAAGCAGAAAACGGCAAACAACAAACGAGGGAGAGGTGAGATAATTGTAACAGGCGGCTGGTCTTGAAGACTCCATGTCTGGAGTACCGTTCTGCCTCATCTCTTATTTTTACCGCCCTTAGGAGGGGGGAGGGGGAAGGGAGAGGAGGAGGGAGAGCAAAACTGCGATGCGCCATAGCTCTGAGCTCCCCATAGATTTCCTCTGCCAATGTTTAACACACTCCCTGACCCTTTACAAATGTTGATTGAGTGTTTTTGTGAGTGTTTATGTGCAGCAGAAGTGGCATGTAGTGACTGTGGTCACACAGTCAGTGTAGAACTCAAGGGTAGAAATCGGTCAATAGCACTTAAACTCTTCACTTAATAATAACTGAATAATATATGTTTAGTCATTTCTGCAATTAAAACATTTTCCACTCTGTATTTAAGTCACCTATTGAATATCTGTCCCTTCCTGAGGTCCCCCCCCCTTTTTTCACATAAGGTTGTTTTTTTTTGTTATACAAATCAAGGGTGTAAGTATATAGTAAATCATACGTTTTACAAACTGTAAATCCCCCCTCGCACAAATGTGTGACCTTGGGCTATAGAATTAAAATTTACTTGACTTTACTTACAATTTTTCTTGTCCAAAAAACCAATACTAAAACACTGAGTATCTGCTCATACTGATGCCAATCCAATACAGATTTAATTCCCTCCTTTAAAATCCCATCAGTGAACAAACACGTTTCACTACAAGACTCAGTTTTTCAATTAGATTGAATAATGACACATTGGAGACGCTTGACACGTTGGAGCTCATTATATAAGATGTAAAACGCAATTCTTCAATATTTTAACTGACTAAATTCATTAACTTGCTTGTACATACATATATATATTGTACATACATATATGTACAAGCAAGTGCGTGTACATATATGTAACAACATTTATAGTAACAATGTATTTCTTATGTACATATATGGCAATAGGTGGCAAAGCTTGAGACATTCAGTTAAGCAGTTAAAGAAATGTCACATTCAACATGAAAATCACGTGCTTTTCTAAATTTCACAGTTTTCTTTGTTATCAGTTTTACTCTTTTGTTATCTTAAAGAAACAGTTCTTTATGCTAAGCTAAGCTAACCATCTCCTGGCTGTAGAATCGTATTTACAGATATTTTCAGACAAGAAAGAAAATAAGCATATTTTTCAAAATGTCAAACTATTCATTTAAGGCAGCGTCTGATTCTTATAGCGTCTTTTTGTTGTTGTTTGCTCCTTTTTGTTCTTTTGCACCTGTTTGAGTTACAACATTTTCATATTTCTTTATATGAAGTTACTCAAGCATCCAAATTTGTCTTAAAACACTCACATTCCCCTCTTTGAATTATTATATTTTTTTGTTTTCTTTCCCCCTTTGACTGTAAATATCTGGAGATGGATATGAATTGTAACTGTTTATACGTCTGTCTGATGTTCAATCCAGTGTTTTGGCCAGATTTAGAGAGACGTGACAGTGAATTTCAAATCAGTACGTCCCTAGTTGCAGGTACTGAGTTAGCCTCTGCTACCTTACTTCACTTCTGCCTGCTGTGTGTGTGTGTGTGTGTGCGTGTGTGTGTGTGTGTGTGTGTGTGTGTGTGTGTGTGTGTGTGTGTGTGTGTGTGTGTGGGAGTGTTTGTTGCAGTACAGCAGCCACAGCATATATAGACAAGGAGCAGCTGGGATTGCTTGGGACAGACTGTGTGTCTGAATGTATATGTGTCTGAGTCATTTTATGTGCCGCTTCCCCTTATGATGTGTGTGTGTGTATGTGTGTGTGTTGGGTCAGCAGGTTTGTCATACACAGGAGCTGGTGGCGTCTCCTGGGGTCTTTTCGCAGTAGTAGGCCAACACAGACCCTGATGCCGGCAGCAGTGAACAGATGGCTGAGCGTGTTAGCATGCCTGTACTGTGCCAGGGGTCAGAGGGGGCTGTTCACCCAGTCAAGAGACAGCATTTCTCCAAATGAGGACCCTAACCTGTTACTCCTCAACAGCACACACTCTCCAATCACAACAAAGTGATACATAACCTCCTCACCCTTCTATATTCTTTCCATTGCAAACATCTTACCTGTAACACAAAAATAATGTAATACATTACAGATGTGCTGTGCTGTAACCGATCGTCTACACCAGTGGTTGGTCATTCACTCTACCAGCATCCTGTAGAAGAAATCTTGCAGTTGTTTGGGAGTAAATAAACACTTTATAACCTGTAAACATGTGCTTTGGCCATTCCATCACTAGTTGTATCTAAATGCTGTCGTACAGCAGTTACACTAATCAATATTTTTCATTTGGATCGAGTGATGACTGACAGAGAATGATCACCCATCTCTGTAGTTCCCCTCAGCTCTGTGGAGCATATCAGCCTCTTTCAGCTCATTGTTTTTGTTGTTTTTTTTTGCCGGCATTTGTACTGTTTTGCTCTTGCCACTGAAAAATAAATGATGCTTCTAGCAGCAGCAGATGGTTGTCTTCAGTAAAAAACCTCTAATAAACTGACCTTGCCAGCAGTTAGCTAGTGGAGAATTTAGCAGCTAAAGAGCCAGATATTTCCCCACCGGAGATCAAACCCAGAGCTAAAAGACTGAATATTGGACTCACATTCATTGGACGGACAGTGACTCCTCATAGCCCGAGCTGGTTATTGTAATAAAGACACTTCTTGCAATAATACTATGAGCTTGTTCAGTGTTATTACCACTGAACACCACGATTTCTCTGTAACGACATACAGCTGTATTGATTACTAAAGTGTCCCTAATCACGTCCCACAAATGTAATCAGAGGCTTTGTTCTGCTTCGTAAATCTCATCTTATGTTGTTTGAAACTGTGGCATGTCGTGTTGAATTAAGATAAAGATTCAGAGGCAAAAAACAAACCGCAGGAAGAAGCCAACGCTGCTGTTTTCTGTGCACGTCTTCCCAGGAAGACAGATAATTCACAGTGATACTGTAGCTTTCTAATGAGTCGATTCACACTCCAGCAGGCAGGAAACTTTGAGGGCATTTTGCCATTTTCATACTCCCTGGGAAGATATAAATCTGTAGTCTGGAAGCCAATCTCGCTGATGATGAATGCAGTCTTTTGCCTCCCACTCTCATCTTCCTGCTCTTGTCTTTCTCCCATCTGCTCGATCGAAGGTGACAAATGTGTGATGGCGATAGAAGTGGTCGAGACCTGAGAGGAAGAAGATTCAGAGAGAGAGATAAACAGACAACAAAAACTCTCTATGCTGGCTACAAAAAGAGAGTTTTATGGGAAAATGACATTTTAAATCATAGTTGTTGCTCACAGAATGACACACAAGAGGGATCTGAACAAAGATCAATAGATCAATATTTCATCCCTTCTCATTCAGCTCTAGTACACTTCTCTGTAGAGCCCTTCATTCTTCACATGGCTGTTTCCGGAGTCAGTTTTCTCCTCCTCTCTCTCATAGATAAGTTAAGAAATATATCAGACTGCAGTATGATAACAGATGAACTGTGTGCACCTGCTGCGAGTCTGTGTCTGACTGGGCTTTAAGCCACTGGAAATGGCAGTGGTGTTGCCGGACAATGGTGCTGTCAACTTTCCACAGTGTGCTTTCTAGGTTAGATAATTTGTCGGGCGAGAGAGAGCGCAGGGAGAGAGCTGCTAAATACCACCAAGCTTCATAAAGCACATATTGACTGGCAGGACTCAGACCTCTGAGAGGAGGCACAAGAAATGAAAATAGAAATGCAGACGGATTTTGAGAATCCCCTTGCTGCAGCACAAATCTGCTGCAGGAGAAAAAAAAAAACAATTGGCCTCGTAACCACAGGAATCCGGTTTCTACCACTGAGCCGCACCAACAGAAAGATTTTGTCAGTTTGGTCCAATATCAGACAATGTCTCACTTTTCATTGAATTCAGGAGCATCGCAGCATGTGTGCTGCTCTCACAAATGATGAGGTGAGTGTAGCTCTGCTATTTCGTCTGACTGTCTTTCCTACAATCTGCCGAACGCAGCTGTTTGCTGCAGATTGGCAGTCAGTACATTTTCAAATACAATGCTATGTGTGAGATGCAGGGCTTTTCTATACTGGCTGTGTCTGAGTGTTTGTTGAATGCTGTATTCAGTGATAAAACAATTTTACACTTTTTTATCGCACTTAATTAAGAAAATTTATTTAAGGATGAAGTTACGACTGAATCGAGACCCATTGACTTTATATTTTTATTGCATCATAAATTTAAACTGCAGTGAACGTAGCTGGAACATTTCCTGTCCTCCAAACCAGAGAAATCATATTTCACTCAGTCAGCCACAGGAATTGTAGTCTGTGAAAACTGTAATGAAACCTATTTCAGCTGTCTGCTTTAAGGCACCGCTCTAACCTGCCTAAAATAATTGTATTTGTCAGGGTTTCAGGTTTCAGATTCATACCACACACGCTGTATCAGGGGATTTTGCTCGTGTGAAAATGGTCAAATAGAAATGTGTTGAAGACTGGTCTCAACCTAAAGGGTTTCCTGCCCACTTGAAATACTTTTATTTGTAGAAGTGTAGATGTTTAGCACTACGTGATGTTAAGATTAAAGCAGTATAGGTAAAATTATTCAATTATAGTCATGTATTTGTACATATTTGGTATAAAAATGTAGGAATTTCAAAATACCGAATATCAGTACTTAGTACATTTTAGAGGTCAAGACTTGGACTTAAGTTGCATATTTGATCACAACATACTTGACTCGACAACAGTATAAACACTTGACAACTTGACAATAACTATAACCACAATAACTTGTGACCTCACTCAGACTATTAACTTGAAATAATGACCCACCCGAGGAAAAAAGATTAACAAGACAAGAGCACTAAAAAGCATAAGACAGCTGAGGCTGATGGGAATGTCTGTAGTTTAGCAGGGGCTCTGACCTGATAATGGTGATGGTGCCAGATGAAAAGTCAGAGGAACATAAACGTCATCAGGATTGTTGACATTGGACATAACACAACAATCCGTCCAATGGCTGTGAAGATATTTGACTTGAAACCTTAATTGTCAACCTCGTGGTGGTGGTGGACAAAAAGACGGATCACAGATCACCAAAGTCTGTATGATCCATCCTCTGGGAACCTTGAATGTCTGTGTAAAACTGCTTGGTAATCCCTTCAGTAGTTGAAAGGTAGTTGAGATATTTCAGTTTGGACCGGTGGTGGACTGACCAGCAGACCAACCAACATACCAACATCGTCATCCCTTGAGCCATAAAAGATTATTTTGGAAAAAAGTATATATACATGTATAAAAGTATATAAGTATATGTGTATATGTATATCTGACAACAGCCAATCACGTTGCTCAACCATGAGGGAAGACAGACCGAAATTTCATTCACAACAACTTGAGACTTGTGTCAAATGTAAGATGTATAAGATAAATATGTCAGTCAGAGGCTTCCATCAAAAACACACTAACAATCTAGTCCCACAAATAAGTGCAACTACTTTTTCATCAAACAAGGCTTAGTTTTTCTGCTCGCTGCCAAATCCCACAATGTTTCCCTCTTCCCTCTTGCGCACTAAAATACTTGACAAGATTTTTGGAGGAACTTTTCTGCCCTAGCTCCCTCTTTCAGAAAAAAGAAAACCTCTCTCCATTGATTTCCTGTTACTTTGTGACCAAAATAGTGCAGTGGGCTTAGTCCCTTGTGTGTGCTGAGCTGTTCTAGACAAGCAGGCAGTCGGAGGCAAGCTGTGGGCTGGGAATGGAGTAGAAGGGAGCTGACAGTGCGTGAGTCTGTTGCGAGCCTCCCGTGACAGTCGGTCCCAGACGAGGAGGCCAAATAAACAACTCTAGCGAGTAAAGCACAGAGCTGTGCCTTGAGCCCAGAAGGAGAAAATAGAAAGAGAGACAGGAGAGAGCTCAGGAATAAGATGACACAGGGTGCAGAGGCTTCCGGAGAGGGTAATGAGTTTGGCCATGTTCCCATGATATGTTGCACCGCACCAAGAGAGAGAGAGAGAGAGAGAGAAAGAGAGCGATGCTTTTAGTTTTTCCGGTTTGGATAAAAATGTCCCCATCCGTTCATCTTTTGTGTCTAGAAAAGAAGTCTATTGTTTTTTCTGCATCAGAGAAGCCAGAATCCTATTACATTTGATGGCTATAGACACTGCAGCAGAAAAATAACTACACTCCTGCTGTTTACTGTCAGTATTGACTTCTGAATCTTATCCTTATGCCAGTAGAGCCTAAGGGTACATAAGCCCATCACCCAGTTTTGAGTAAGAATTAAGAGCGATGAAGAGGCATTAGTAATATTGACCATATTCACTGATCAATATCTATTTATGCTTCTGTTATCGGTGCATCTGGGTGAAGTGGCTCTCACAGTGACGCTTAGTTTCCCCCTTTCTCTCTATTTTCATTCTTCCCTCTATTGTTCCCTCTTGCGTCCCCATTTTACTACTCTTTTCTCTTTACAGAGGGTCTCTACCAGCTGGGTGGTCCTCGCTGTGCCCCTCAGAGCAGCATTGAAGGACTGGAGGACATAGAGGTAGGATAATTACAAAGAGTCTCTCAGTGTATTCACCAGCAGCCACGAACAAGTAGAAGTACCTGGTTGTTTGTCTTGCTCTGTAGCCCCACAACGTTGACAAAATGCTGCGTCTGTTCCTTCCCTCTCCTTGAGTCTCTCCTTTTAAGTATCTCTTTTTTCAACTCAAACTGAACCCTTTTGCAGAGGAAATGTAAGACCCACGTGCTGCTGCTCGTGGTGCACGGGGGGAACATCTTGGACACAGCAGGCGGAGACCCAAGCACAAAGGCTGGTGATGTGGCCACCCTGGCGTCAGTGCTGGAGAAAGTGACGCGGGCGCATTTCCAGGCTGCTGCAGAACACGTGATGATCAAGCTGGTGCCATGTCCGGCTGTGTGCGCTGAAGCTTTCTCCCTGGTGTCAAAGTGAGTGCCGTTGCCAAAACAAGGGAGTCTCATTGGCCCCTCTTAAACTTGTCATTTAAAGTGCCTCATATCTGGATAAAATCCTAATGTGGTTTAATACACTTTGATCTATATTTAGTAACAGAAAAAAAACTGACTAAATAACTGGACACGGCTCACTGAGTACTGATGAGTATGAAAATGATGTGAATCATATGCTGTGGCCTTCATAGTCATCATTTCTCAACCAATTAAACACCTGCAGGACATTTTGTACCAACATGTTAGACAAGGCTCTCCATCAACATCATCAACACACCAAATGATGATCTTCATCCCTCCAGTATGATTCCAGAGACTTGTCTGCATCAACAAACTATTCTGGGTGCTTGTTGTGGCCTTAACCGGTCTTATTCATTGCTCAATGATCCCTTGCATGAATTATGGACAAAACCTCTGGTTATTCCTCCCACTGTTATGTAATGCTACAAGTGTCTTCCTCTTGCTGAGTTTGAGTTCTTTGGGGTAAATGAGTCACGTAGGAACACAACCTGTCACACCAGAAATGGGATAATGTGAACATACCTCTGCCTTCTACCACCAGGGAGAGGAGGATGACCTGAGCAATACTGCCTCAGATCATAGTAATAAACTAAACTGGCTTAGCATTAGCTGAAATGTCACAGAGTTACAGAGGAGAGGAGGGTGTTGTGAATTAATTAAGCATGTAAGAGGTGATTTCATAGATGAGTATAGACTATAAATATTTTAAATCAGACCTCCACAGATATGAACAAATTGGGGTATGGCGTGATTCCTGTCTGTCATATGAGCGAGATCATCACTGCAAATGTCCTGAAAAAGTCCTGGAAAATGATCTGTGGAAAAGACTGGGAACCCTGTTGGTTTTTTTAACTGCTCTCTGAGGTCACTTGTTGACGGCTGTCAGTCGTAGAGGGCAGAATATGATCGCATTGTCCTGTTCAAAGTGTGACAGGTTGTGTTCCCTCATCATTTATTTTCACAAAAAGTTGCAAGAAAAAGAAAGGGTGCCTATATCACTGACTGTAGCAGCCCCTTGGTTCAGTGCAAGGAATAACTGGAAGTTGCCCCCATAATTTAAGCAATGTAATATGGGGCTAGATATACAATGCATAATGTTTATTTCCTTTTATTTATCACCTATCTGTGAATGCGCCTCCTTAAGCCAGGTCACAAATCTGAGTACATCTATCTTGCTTTTCCCAGCTGAAATGCAAATGTGGGTAGGTATCTGCTACTGCGTCTGAAGATGTTTGATAACTCCCAAAACATGCCAAAGGAATTATTGTATTAAAAACAGTGTGAACACAAACACATGGATGGACCATGAGCCAGACATTATTACATTCATGGTATTATTACATTCATTGGCCTTCTGTATGACAACGCCTTACTGAAATTGTTTCACACGTTTTGACTTGTCACAGGATGAAAAACACCAGTGTTATTTATGATAATGAATTAATGATAGCTGCTTCGGGTCTCAAACTGTTTGCTGAGATGTTTTGAGCAATCATATTGTAATCTGTCAACCCTGGTTCCCTTATGCATTTACACTTGGCTTTTGTAACATTAGATAGCTATCCGATGCGCTTCGTTGAACAAGGCATTTAGGTATCGCAATGCTTCCCTTGATTTGTTTTTATGGGGTTTTTTTCAGTCTCCTGCTTCATTATGTGTTTTGTTTGTTTTAGTTTTTTTTATTCAAACAACATTCTCGCTATTTTTATAGACTGCCTTAATTACTAGAGCAATGAACCGTCTGCGCTGGACTTTACTGTTAAAGGAGGCATTTCATGAATCTGCCCAGTATGAATGCAAGTCTGCAGGAATTAACATAGAGGTAAAAATGCTTGGCTGGCTAAGGTGGTGAAGGTTAATTGAGAAATATATTGATCAAAGACCCCTAAACAGACAGTGCAATGTTAATTAGTATGCTGATGACATTTCCAGCCCCTGCAAGCAAGTGGTCATGTGGAATACTAAACTCCCAACCTTTTTGAAATGCTTTTGTTTTTTATTGTGAATTCTCCCCCTAAAGTTCTGGAGGCGGCTCCTTAGCAGACAAATGAGCGGCTAAATGACATTCTACAGTTCCCACTGATCTTGAGGCCTCTGCAAGGAATGTGTGCAATGGGTTGTGCAAATGTCTGTTTGTCTAATTAGCTGCCGTTACTTTGTATTCAGGTTTCATTTTGGTATCAATTTCAGAGTGGAAGTTAATTGCGGAAGTTGTGACAGTAGCTCAGAGATTAACAGCCGTCAGTAGATGAGTCTTCCCATATGGCAGATTATATAGAATCGTGGCCATTAAACCTCACAGGTCTCACTCCCCGCAGTCATCTGTGTAAAGTAATGACATGCTCGGCTGGAAGATATTTTTGATGTACAGGAGGTAAATGCATGTCTGTGTTCACGTGTTTGCTCTTTCTTTAGTCTTGTCTGCCGTCTGTGCAGAAACGCTTAAGCGTAGCTAATGATTTCATCTCACATTTAATGTCATATGTCCCAGTGGTCACCAGTTTTATCTTTGACAGTGTCACTTAGTTTTTCACGGCTCTCCAATTACAAGCGGATGATGTTTTTGTTGGAATTGTCACTAATCACTGTGGCTGAGAGAATGTGTTTGGCAGTCAAGTGTCTGGTTTTGTGATTGGCGTTAGCAGGAGTGAGGTAGTGACTCGAAGCAAGATGAGTGTAAAGAGATTTGAGTGCTGTAGCTGCTTGGCAGCTTGACGTCCGCTTGGCTTTCACCACATCCAGAGATAAAATATTAAAAACAGCAACTCCCCTTGGGAGACAAGCGCAACTGTTATTGCCACTTCTCGTCTTGCCTGCTCTTTAATGCATGTGGACTCACACACTTATGAATACATAGACAGTTTACATATAAGCGAGCATGAAATTAAACTTGAAAAGAGCCCCATTCATGTTAAAACGCTATGCCACAAAGGACCAAAGTTGTTTTACTCAGAACTAAATTAATTAATGAAAAGAGATATAAATAAATAAACAATTAGATGCACAAACCAAAAAAATAAGAAGGTTGAGCTATGTGTAATGATCCCATCTTATTTATTTGGTATTTAATTGTTATGTTAAGATTTATTTTCCTGCAGAGGGTTTCATTTTTCTTCAACAGGATTATTTTTTTTTGAGCGGGATTTTGTTAACATGGATCAGAGTGACAACCCAACATAAATTTAACTGTTTTCAAGGTCTAAAGCATATAAGACAATAATTTCAATTAAAAGGAGAAAATAAATGGTTTGAAAATGTTTCCTAAGAAATACATATGGCTGTAAGCAAATATGTGTTTTAATGCTCTAGTGAAAGTAGACAAAGCTTACTTATGCCCAGATGGCTCCAGGTCCTCAACATTTTCCCACAATATGTGCAGCCAGTAGGCAGTCATACACGCCCACACGGCACCAAACACAACACTTATTCAACTACACTTTTGTCAGTTAACAGTGTTTACTCTGATGACAGCGTTGGACATGTGGGTGTGCAGAGCCTCATTTATTTGTGTGCCAACATAAACATCAGAGGAGCGGGCAACCGTGCAGGAAGGAAATGCTGGTGTATGGGTAATTTACTCTCATTCTGGGTAACAGATTGGCTGAAAATCGCACCACGGAGTGGAGGTGGTAAAGCCTCTTAGCGCCTGAAAGACAAACTTTCACATAAACAAACCACTTTGGACGCAGTTCTTGATGATTCCTTATGTACAGTAGGAAGTCCCCACAGAGGATGAACATGTTTTTCAGCCTGTGTCGTTCTTGTTGCCACGTGTGTGCATGGCCTGCTGTGCTCTGAAGGGCTCATTTTTAGCTCTGCCTGCTAATGAATGTACCTGACAGTGCTGGCTAGGAGCTGGGTGTCAAGGAAACACACACATGTAATCCATAAACACACTTGCGCCAATACATCCCACACAAAAAACAGTTGGAACAGAGCACTGAATGTGTATTATTGCACCATAGCGCGTCCAATTAACAGCGACAGTGAAAAGGCTCCCAAATTGATTTCCCCTCGCAGCCGACGCATCGCCTTTGTCACAGTTTGAAGAGAAAGAAATGTTTCAACTATTAAAAACTTCAGCTGTGGTGCAGGAGAGAAAAATCTAATGGATTCATGTGAGTGCAGTGTCATTGTGTAGGATCATTTTTCCATCAGGGAGAGCGGAGGAGGAAGTCCACTTGCCCAATGTGCACAGCGAGTGACCTCAGTTCACGGAGATAGAGACTCATTATTCCGTCCATCGGCAGCTGGAAAGTGCCGCTGCTATTTCTGGGCCCTCTCCCTAATTAAGAGGCGGAGGGCCATTGCTGTTCATATTAACTGCGCAAACATTGTGCCCACCATTAAGAAATGGGGAGAGCAATTAAGCAGGAATCTGACAGGCTTCAGAGTTTTCCGTTTGACATTATGTAGCGAGCGGCAGGAGGGTGGCGGGGCAGCAGAATACAGTCTATCTCAAGGTTATACTGTGTGAGATGAGGCTGATTGGAGGTTTAATCGGCTCTCTCTACCTTAGTTTCTCCCCGCTATTGTGAATCTATCTCTCCATCAACACATTGCCATGAAACCATAAGCAGGACTTCTGTACATCTCTCGTGATTCAAAGATAATCAACATGGCTCTCTTGGTTTAGAGATGAAGGAAACCTCACAGCCAATCTAAATTCAACTTATGTCCATAACAAAGCAGGAAATTAAGCTTTTCGTGTTACGTGAGTATGTCTTCAAAAAGAAAAAAAAGGTGCACTGTAGAGACACCACAATATGACCTCAGCATATTCTCAGTTAATATCACTTGCATTTTACTAATGAGAGCGGAGAGATGTAAACAGGGTAAATGCTGCCGCTCATGAGCGAATGACTCATGTTTTGAAATAATGGGGGCAGACTCGTCACTGCAATGTGAGCCACGCTCCTCCACCATTCAGGGCTCTGTTGATGACCCCTGAATGGTGGTTGAGGAGCAAAAAAGCCTTCACAAGTGACATATTTGAATTATCTGCTATCTGTGCGCTGGCTGATGGATGTCAAGTCTGTCGTTTCTGTAGCCTGTTAGATGACATTTTGGATGAACATGTGCTCTTAATCAGGAGCCTAAATCTACAGCCACACACTATAAAATCCAGACTGTCGAGCACCATCTGTCTCTGACAACAAACACGACGCTTTCCAGTTTTGCTCCATCAAAATTGTCCGCCTGAGATCGCAGCCCCTATTTTACTGATCACCAAGGAAATTATAGTTAAGGATTATTAAGATTAATTATAGCCATTAAAATGTAGATGGGATTTGAATGGTTTGGTGGAGCAGACTTTCCAAAGCGCATGTTTGTATAGACATAGATGTTAATGATCGCCTCCAATTAATTAGGATCATTGATTCTGAACAGAGAATAACGCGCTGAAGTCCTAGAGGATGTCATACGTTCAAACTGCCTCAGCAAATAAACCAGAAAACACTAAGGCTCATGCACGTACACACACACACACACACACACACACACACACACACACACACACACAC
>NW_019174585.1:1252778-1406826 GCF_002260705.1 Seriola dumerili
GTAATCCCTTCAGTAGTTGAAAGGTAGTTGAGATATTTCAGTTGGACCGGTGGTGGACTGACCAGCAGACCAACCACTACCAAACATCGTCATCTTGAGCCATAAAAATTATTTTGGAAAAAAGTATACATATACATGTATAAAAGTATATAAGTATATGTGTATATGTAATTCTGACAACAGCCAATCACGTTGCTCAACCATGAGGGAAGACAGACCGAAATTTCATTCACAACAACTTGAGACTTGTGTCAATGTAAGATGTATAAGATAAATATTCAGTCAGAGGCTTCATCAAAAAACACACTAACAATCTAGTCCCACAAAATAAGTGCAACTACTTTTTCATCAAACAAGGCTTAGTTTTTTCTCCTGCAAACCCACAATGTTTCCCTCTTCCCGCTTGCGCACTAAAAATACTTGACAAGATTTTTGGAGGAACTTTTCTGCCTTAGCTCCCTCTTTCAGAAAAAAGAAAACCTCTCTCCATTGATTTCCTGTTACTTTGTGACCAAAATAGTCAGTGGCTTAGTCCCTTGTGTGTGCTGACTGTTCTAGACAAGCAGGCAGTCGGAGGCAAGCTGTGGCTGGGAATGGGAGTAGAAGGGAGCTACAGTGCGTGAGGTCGTTGCGAGCCTCCCGTGACAGTCGGTCCCAGACGAGGGAGCCAAAATAACAACTCTAGCGAGTAAAGCACAGAGCTGTGCCTTGAGCCCAGAAGGGGGAAAATAGAAAGAGAGGCAGGAGAGAGTCTCAGGAATAAGATGACACAGGGTGCAGAGGCTTCCGGAGAGGTAATGAGTTTGGCCATGTTCCCATGATATGCTGCACCGCCACCAAGAGAGAGAGAGAGAGAGAGAAAAGAGAGCGATGCTTTTAGTTTTTCCGGTTTGGATAAAAATGTCCCCAATCCGTTCATCTTTTGTGTCTAGAAAAGAAGTCTATTGTTTTTTCTGCATCAGGAAGCCAGAATCTATTACATTTGATGGCTATAGACACTGCAGCAGAAAAATAACTACACTCCTGCGTGTTTACTGTCAGTATTGACTTCTGAATCTTATCCTTATGCCAGTAGAGCCTAGAGGTACATAAGCCCATCCACCCATTTTTGAGTAAGAATTAAGAGCGATGAAGAGGCATTAGTAATATTGACCATATTCACTGATCAATATCTATTTATGCTTCTGTTATCGGTGCATCTGGTGAAGTGGCTCTCACAGTGACGCTTAGTTTCCCCTTTCTCTCTATTTTCATTCTTCCCTCTATTGTTCCCTCTTGCGTCCCATTTTACTACTCTTTCTCTTTACAGAGGGTCTCTACCAGCTGGGTGGTCCTCGCTGTGCCCCTCAGAGCAGCATTGAAGGACTGGAGGACATAGAGGTAGGATAATTACAAGAGTCTCTCAGTGTATTCACCAGCAGCACGAACAAGTAGAAGTACCTGGTTGTTTGTCTTGCTCTGTAGCCCCACAACGTTGACAAAATGCTCGTCTGTTCCTTCCCTCTCCTTGAGTCTCTCCTTTAAGTATCTCTTTTTTCAACTCAAACTGAACCCTTTTGCAGAGGAAATGTAAGCCCACGTGCTGCTGCTCGTGGTGCACGGGGGAACATCTTGGACAGCAGGCGGAGACCCAAGCACAAAGGCTGGTGATGTGGCCACCCTGGCGTCAGTGCTGGAGGAAAGTGACGCGGGCGCATTTCCAGGCTGCTGCAGAACACGTGATGATCAAGCTGGTGCCATGTCGGCTGTGTGCGCTGAAGCTTTCTCCCTGGTGTCAAAGTGAGTGCCGTTGCCAAAACAAGGGAGTCTCATGGCCCCTCTTAAACTTGTCATTTAAAGTGCCTCATATCTGGATAAAATCCTAATGTGGTTTAATACACTTTGATCTATATTTAGTAACAGAAAAAAAAACTGACTAAATAACTGGACACGGCTCACTGAGTACTGATGAGTATGAAAATGATGTGAATCATATGCTGCTGTGGCCTTCATAGTCATCATTTCTCAACCAATTAAACACCTGCAGGACATTTTGTACCAACATGTTAGACAAGGCTCTCCATCAACATCATCAACACACCAAATGATGATCTTCATCCCTCCAGTATGATTCCAGAGACTTGTCTGCATCAACAAACTATTCTGGGTGGCTTGTTGTGGCCTTAACCGGTCTTATCATTGCTCAATGATCCCTTGCATGAATTATGGACAAAACCTCTGGTTATTCCTCCCACTGTTATGTAATGCTACAAGTGTCTTCCTCTTGCTGAGTTTGAGTTCTTTGGGGTAAATGAGTCACGTAGGAACACAACCTGTCACACCAGAAATGGATAATGTGAACATACCTCTGCCTTCTACCACCAGGGAGAGGAGAGATGACCTGAGCAATACTGCCTCAGATCATAGTAATAAACTAAACTGGCTTAGCATTAGCTGAAATGTCACAGAGTTACAGAGGAGAGAGGGTGTTGTTGAATTAATTAAGCATGTAGAGGTGATTTCATAGATGAGTATAGACTATAAATATTTTAAATCAGACCTCCACAGATATGAACAAATTGGGTATGGCGTGATTCCTGTCTGTCATATGAGCAGAATCTCACTGCAAATGTCCTGAAAAGTCCTTGGAAAATGATCTGTGGAAAGACTGGGAACCCTGTTGGTTTTTTTAACTGCTCTCTGAGGTCATTGTTGACGGCTGTCAGTCGTAGAGGGCAGAATATGATCGCATTGTCCTGTTCAAAGTGTGACAGGTTGTGTTCCCTCATCATTTATTTTCACAAAAAGTTGCAAGAAAAAGAAAGGGTTGCCTATATCACTGACTGTAGCAGCCCCTTGGTTCAGTGCAAGGAATAAACTGGAAGTTGCCCCCATAATTTAAGCAATGTAATATGGGGCTAGATATACAATGCATAATGTTTATTTCCTTTTATTTATCACCTATCTGTGAATGCGCCTCCTTAAGCCAGGTCACAAATCTGAGTACATCTATCTTGCTTTTCCCAGCTGAAATGCAAATGGGGTAGGTATCTGCTACTGCGTCTAAAGATGTTTGATAACTCCCAAAAACATGCCAAAGGAATTATTGTATTAAAAACAGGTGAACACAAACACATGGATGGACCATGAGCAGACATTATTACATTCATGGTATTATTACATTCATTGGCCTTCTGTATGACAACGCCTTACTGAAATTGTTTCACACGTTTTGACTTGTCACAGGAATGAAAAACACCAGTGTTATTTATGATAATGAATTAATGATAGCTGCTTCGGGTCTCAAACTGTTTGCTGAGATGTTTTGAGCAATCATATTGTAATCTGTCAACCCTGGTTCCCTTATGCATTTACACTTGGCTTTTGTAACATTAGATAGCTATCCGATGCGCTTCGTTGAACAAGGCATTTAGGTATCGCAATGCTTCCCTTGATTTGTTTTTATGGGTTTTTTTCAGTCTCCTGCTTCATTATGTGTTTTGTTTGTTTTAGTTTTTTTTATTCAAACAACATTCTCGCTATTTTTATAGACTGCCTTAATTACTAGAGCAATGAACCGTCTGCGCTGGACTTTACTGTTAAAGGAGGCATTTCATGAATCTGCCCAGTATGAATGCAAGTCTGCAGGAATTAACATAGAGGTAAAAATGCGTGGCTGGCTAAGGTGGTGAAGGTTAATTGAGAAATATATTGATCAAAGACCCCTAAACAGACAGTGCAATGTTAATTAGTATGCTGATGACATTTCCAGCCCCTGCAAGCAAGTGGTCATGTGGAATACTAAACTCCCAACCTTTTTGAAATGCTTTTGTTTTTTATTGTGAATTCTCCCCCTAAAGTTCTGGAGGCGGCTCCTTAGCAGACAAATGAGCGGCTAAATGACATTATACAGTTCCCACTGATCTTGAGGCCTCTGCAAGGAATGTGTGCAATGGGTTGTGCAAATGTCTGTTTGTCTAATTAGCTGCCGTTACTTTGTATTCAGGTTTCATTTTGGTATCAATTTCAGAGTGGAAGTTAATTGCGGAAGTTTGTGACAGTAGCTCAGAGATTAACAGCCGTCAGTAGATGAGTCTTCCCATATGGCAGATTATATAGAATCGTGGCCATTAAACCTCACAGGTCTCACTCCCCGCAGTCATCTGTGTAAAGTAATGACATGCTCGGCTGGAAGATATTTTTATGTACAGGAGGTAAATGCATGTCTGTGTTCACGTGTTTGCTCTTCTTTAGTCTTGTCTGCCGTCTGTGCAGAAACGCTTAAGCGTAGCTAATGATTTCATCTCACATTTAATGTTCATATGTCCCAGTGGTCACCAGTTTTATCTTTGACAGTGTCACTAGTTTTTTCACGGCTCTCCAATTACAAGCGGATGATGTTTTTGTTGGAATTGTCACTAATCACTGTGGCTGAGAGAATGTGTTTGGCAGTCAAGTGTCTGGTTTTGTGATTGGCGTTAGCAGGAGTGAGGTAGTGACTCGAAGCAAGATGAGTGTAAAGAGATTTGAGTGCTGTAGCTGCTTGGCAGCTTGACGTCCGCTTGGCTTTCACCACATCCAGAGATAAAATATTAAAAACAGCAACAATCCCCTTGGGAGACAAGCGCAACTGTTATTGCCACTTCTCGTCTTGCCTGCTCTTTAATGCATGTGGACTCACACACTTATGAATACATAGACAGTTTACATATAAGCGAGCATGAAATTAAACTTGAAAAGACCCCATTCATGTTAAAACGCTATGCCACAAAGGACCAAAGTTGTTTTACTCAGAACTAAATTAATTAATGAAAAGAGATATAAATAAATAAACAATTAGATGCACAAACCAAAAAAATAAGAAGGTTGAGCTATGTGTAATGATCCATCTTATTTATTTGGTATTTAATTGTTATGTTAAGATTTATTTTCCTGCAGAGGGTTTCATTTTTTCTTCAACAGGATTATTTTTTTTTGAGCGGGATTTTGTTAACATGGATCAGAGTGACAACCCAACATAAATTTAACTGTTTTCAAGGTCTAAAGCATATAAGACAATAATTTCAATTAAAGAGAGAAATAAATGGTTTGAAAATGTTTCCTAAGAAATACATATGGCTGTAAGCAAATATGTGTTTTAATGCTCTAGTGAAAGTAGACAAGCTTACTTATGCCCAGATGGCTCCAGGTCCTCAACATTTTCCCACAATATGTGCAGCCAGTAGGCAGTCATACACGCCCACACGGCACCAAACACAACACTTATTCAACTACACTTTTGTCAGTTAACAGTGTTTACTCTGATGACAGCGTTGGACATGTGGGTGTGCAGAGCCTCATTTATTTGTGTGCAACATAAACATCAGAGGAGCGGGCAACCGTGCAGGAAGGAAATGCTGGTGTATGGGTAATTTACTCTCATTCTGGTAACAGATTGGCTGAAAATCGCACCACGGAGTGGAGGTGGTAAAGCCTCTTAGCGCCTGAAAGACAAACTTTCACATAAACAAAACACTTTGGACGCAGTTCTTGATGATTCCTTATGTACAGTAGGAAGTCCCCACAGAGGATGAACATGTTTTTCAGCCTGTGTCGTTCTTGTTGCCACGTGTGTGCATGGCCTGCTGGCTTTGAAGGGCTCTTTTAGCTCTGCCTGCTAATGAATGTACCTGACAGTGCTGGCTAGGAGCTGGGTGTCAAGAAACACACACATGTAATCCATAAACACACTTGCGCCAATACATCCCACACAAAAACAGTTGGAACAGAGCACTGAATGTGTATTATTCACCATAGCGCGTCCAATTAACAGCGACAGTGAAAGGCTCCCAAATTGATTTCCCCTCGCAGCCGACGCATCGCCTTTGTCACAGTTTGAAGAGAAAGAAATGTTTCAACTATTAAAAACTTCAGCGTGTGTGCAGGAGAGAAAAATCTAATGGATTCATGTGAGGGCAGTGTCATTGTGTAGGATCATTTCCATCAGGGAGAGCGGAGGAGGAAGTCCACTTGCCCCATGTGCACAGCGAGTGACCTCAGTTCACGGAGATAGAGACTCATTATTCCGTCCATCGGCAGCTGGAAAGTGCCGCTGCTATTTCTGGGCCCTCTCCCTAATTAAGAGGCGGAGGGCCATTGCTGTTCATATTAACTGCGCAAACATTGTGCCCACCATTAAGAAAGGGGGAGAGCAATTAAGCAGGAATCTGACAGGCTTCAGAGTTTTCTGTTTGACATTATGTAGCACGGCAGGAGGGTGGCGGGCAGCAGAATACAGTCTATCTCAAGGTTATACTGTGTGAGATGAGGCTGATTGGAGGTTTAATCGGCTCTCTCTACCTTAGTTTCTCCCCGCTATTGTGAATCTATCTCTCCATCAACACATTGCCATGAAACCATAAGCAGGACTTCTGTACATCTCTCGTGATTCAAGATAATCAACATGCTCTCTTGGTTTAGAGATGAAGGAAACCTCACAGCCAATCTTAATTCAACTTATGTCATAACAAAGCAGGAAATTAAGCTTTTCGTGTTACGTGAGTATGTCTTCAAAAAGAAAAAAAAGGTGCACTGTAGAGACACCACAATATGACCTCAGCATATTCTTCAGTTAATATCACTTGCATTTTACTAATGAGAGCGGAGAGATGTAAACAGGGTAAATGCTGCGCCTCATGAGCGAATGACTCATGTTTTGAAATAATGGGGGCAGACTCGTCACTGCAATGTGAGCCACGCTCCTCCACCATTCAGGGCTCTGTTTGATGACCCCTGAATGGTGGTTGAGGAGCAAAAAAGCCTTCACAAGTGACATATTTGAATTATCTGCTATCTGTGCGCTGGCTGATGGATGTCAAGTCTGTCGTTTCTGTAGCCTGTTAGATGACATTTTGGATGAACATGTGCTCTTAATCAGGAGCCTAAATCTACAGCCACACACTATAAAATCCAGACTGTCGAGCACCATCTGTCTCTGACAACAAACACGACGCTTTCCAGTTTTGCTCCATCAAAATTGTCCGCCTGAGATCGCAGCCCCTATTTTACTGATCACCAAGGAAATTATAGTTAAGGATTATTAAGATTAATTATAGCCATTAAAATGTAGATGGGATTTGAATGGTTTGTGGAGCAGACTTTCCAAAGCGCATGTTTGTATAGACATAGATGTTAATGATCGCCTCCAATAATTAGGATCATTGATTCTGAACAGAGAATAACGCGCTGAAGTCCTAGAGGATGTCATACGTTCAAACTGCCTCAGCAAATAAACCAGAAAACACTAAGGCTCATGCACGTACACACACACACACACACACACACACACACACAAGCAAATACTTTACGTGCGCTCTTTTGAATGTAAAACAGTGACTGCTCTGTGGTAATCATACTAACAAGTGCTTGCATAATCAAGTAATTATGCAATGCAAATGATGAGTGTCTCACCTGACATTTGTTGAACAGTGCAGCAGGTGTTAAACCTCTGCTCCTGTCATGTGACTTTTGAACACTGTTCAGAGGACGAGCTACGTTTGGAATATTAATTGTAGTTTTTTTTCATTTTGGGTCTTTATTTTTTTGCTGTGTTTGTGTGTGAGCAGCAGTTGTTAAAAAGACTCTAATAAGATCACAGCCTTGTGACTACAAAAGCCTGATCCAAGCCCTCAGTGGTACTTGGTTGGGATGTTGGGATTTCTCATTTCAGTTCTAAAACTCAGTAAACAAGAAGCTAATAAACAAACAGTTTGTGGTGGTAGGTGACCTGATGGTATTTTGTTGCACAGCAAGTCTTCCCCCAAGACCAATACGTTGCCATCTCTGTGCTTGAATTGCCTGAGCTGAATATTTCTCACAGAAGCTTCTGTAGAAGGAGTGACACCCTTGTTATGCAAATAACTGTGTGCAGTACCGTTCAAGTAACGCGGAATATATTACAGAGGTTTCCCTTTTTCCTGTTTTCTTTCAAATCTGCATGGGGGAGCAGGTTACAGAGCAGAATCTGTTTCAAAAAGCTGCTCCAGAGAGAGCAGAGCGGGGTTCATACACCACAGAGTTGACACTGCAGAAGCAGACTGCATCTCAAGAGTCTTCAGGTGATGTCTGTACACTTTTCTACTGACAGCAACACATCAGAGCCACATCCTGGGGTGTGACGCCTCGCACTGCTGCTCATTACTAGCAACTCCAGTGGGAGAGTGAGATTATAGAGATTATATAGGACAGACAAAACAAATGTCTACAGAGAGTCCACAGCCATGCCGTGGCTCCGTGAGCTCTGCGCATTTTTATGTGGCTGTTACAAGCAAAACACATATAAGCAGAACCTGTGACTGTCCATTTTTTGGATGATAGCTTTGCCCTGTTTGATTTTTACATATTTCTGTCAAGCAGAATATGTAGACTTCAACATTTTTCAATCTGTTTACTCAAGCAGCTGATGTAAATAATTGCAGTCCAACAGAGATTTGTCAGTGTTTGCTATGATGTGGCAGTGGGGATTGTGGAGGTGGCTTTATCCACCGCAGATGTCAGAGACTGGCTGCTGAACACCGTGTTGCTGGGAGCACAACAATCACATCTATTGTCTCTTTTCTTCCCCACATGTTTCCCAAAGCCCGCAGCACGGTATTTTTAAAAAAAAATTGCAACACAAATTGGCCCTGGCTGCTATGAACATGTGGTAGTGCAGAATCACGGCTGTGATTCCAAAAAAAATTGATGATAATGGAGTTGGATGGGGTTTTTTTTCAGAAGTTCTCAAATTTGTGAAGTTTTATTCAGATAATTTAAAAGTGCTTCGGTCCTGAAAATAGGATTATAATGAGAAATTTACACAACCGTGCCATCAGTTCAGGCGGTTGAGGAAATGGCTTAATCTGATTAATATACATCAGAGCATTCACAGTCAGTCAGAGAACATTGAATTGCTCTGACCCCCATTGTTCACAAACTGAGAGGAATATTTTCTTGTATAGACGGTACATGGATGCCATTTTTCCTTTTCTGGGGTATTGTTGCCATGGCGGCACAATGTTTGGCTCTAATAAAACAAAGTTCATAATCCGCTAGAGGCACAAAAGGGCCTCGGCATTACTGGACTTACTATTAAATCATGGCAGTCCAATTAGAAGAACGATAAGGATATCTTTCACCTCTCGGGAAATACACTTATTTGCTCACTTAGTTAGATTCAGTTAAATTAGATTATATTAGAAGATTGATATTAATTTAGTCTCTGCTCAGTGGAGAGATTGGTCCAGAATGTATTTACATTCAATTCAGTTCAACTTTAATATAAGTATATTGCACATAATGAAACATAGTGTTGTCAGAAAAGCATACTATGGTATCTGTTGAAGATATCCAAACTCATTTAAGAGGCAGGACAATTCAAGTGTGAGCTGCTGTTTACACTTTACACATACGGTGCAGCTGGTGGTAAGAGTGCGTGAACTCACAGCAGGACAAAGAGAAAACAGCCAGAAAGAAGAATAAACCTTACAGCCTTTCAGAAGAGAGAGCAAGAGAAAACAGTTAACCCTGGTGAAAAAATAAAACCTGCACCTTCAAACAATTTCAAAACAATTATGTCCTTGCTGTATTTTATAAGCTGGCATGTACTGAAGTGTTGGAAGTGGAACGTGTGCAGCGCCAATAACTCATGCAACCACTGGGCCCAGGAGTTGGTCATTAGCTAATTATCTCCAATTCATAAGATAAATGCTTGTTAAGTAGATCTTGTTTTTATTTATTCTCTGGTGATTTTCTCTATTTCTTTACTGTTAAAAAACCCACGAAAAGGAAAAAACAACGATGAATTTATCCAACTAACAAATTTTGCCTGTGTATTCAAAGCCTGATGTATTCCTCCTCTTCATAATCTGTTGATAAAAATGCATAATTCAACTACACTTTTGCACTGGGTGACATGTTCTTTCCTTCTTTCCAATGAATGTGGGCACTGTGGTTCACTCTGACTCAGTCGCAAACACGCCATCCTGCTGCTGGAAATAGTCCTCGTCAAATATGCTGTTTACTCCTGTTTGAGTAACATTTGCTTATATGAGCTGTTTTAGGAACGACCTAGCCATGTTTAAAGATTTAAATGTTCAATTTGTGTCCTTTTTACTTTAATTTGAGGGTATGGGGATAGAGGGCATCATATATTATACGGATAAGTGGTTGTGCAGATTGTAGAACCTCCTGCATTAAATCTGTGATTTCAGGCTATATATTGAAAAGGGTTTGAGTCTCAAGGCTACAGAATTTTTATGGGAGGTCAAACATTTTGAGAGACAGATTTTAGTCTTTTCATGGGATTTGTGGACCATAAAAAAATATCAGGCAGCTCTTAAAGGAGTTTTTGGAAGGCTAAGAGCTAAATGTGTCACAAATCTATTTCTGTATTGAACAGATTGAAAAGAGATCAAATTGTTGTTGATCTTGTGATCTAAACGATATCTGGCAGAGCACTTGTGACTTCCTGAAATGTTGCGTTATAAACATTTTCGTGTCAGCGCTACATGAAAACTGTCAGCCCTCATCCTCACACAGAGGTTGTGCCCTTCTGTGCGGTGAGGTGTCCATGGTTACTGACATATTTCTGCCTTGGTGTGGCATCGCTGCCTCTTCCTGTGAGCAGAGCATCTGATGGATGGTGACAGGGTTGCCACTGCTGCTCAAGAAGAGAGTGGGGGGCAACGCCATCCTTTACTGTTTCCCCACGCTGTCACATGAAGTGTCTCACTTGATCCGTCCGTGCACTGTCACTGCAACACACACGAGCAAACACACACACCCAGTAATGTCTACACAGCAGTAAAGGCACAGAGGCTGTGCTCTCATTGTTGTTACCTCTTCAGGTTTTATTTCTTGAGATAACATCCTTCTTCTCCTTGTCTCTTGTCTTGTTTGCACACACATTGTACCATGTGGCAACGCCTTTGTGTCTCAAATCAGATGGAGTGCATCATGAACAGATTGAATGAGGCATTAATAGATGTAGGACAGTCAAAGGCAAGCATATCACAAAAGGAGCATTGTGAACTTTCTCGAAACCTTCATTTATTTTGACATTACTATGCGTTAGGAACTGATGACTGGCATTTTACTAGGTTCTAAGGAAACACCAAACAAAGGGCCTTTACAAGACAGAAGGTGATGATGTCATCTGTTGTATTTCTCCATCCATCCACCCCTCCTTCCTTCCTTCCTTCCTGCCTGCTATCACCCCCTCTAGTCTGAACCCATACAGCTATGACGAGAGCTGCGTGTCCAGCAGCGTGGACCACCTACCGCTGGCTGCCCTCCCCCTCCTCGCTATCGTCTCACCGCGCTACCAGGATGCCGTAGCAACCGTCATCGCCCGAGCCAACCAGGTCTACCGCAGCTTCCTGCAGTCAGAGGACGGCCAGGGATTCACGGGTCAGGTCTGTCACACCCTGTTCTGGAGAGGGCAGGAGAGGAGAGGATAACTCCTACACTGTAGTCTCTCACCACTGAGTCATGGGCAGTACACACTTTAGTGACAAAGGAAGTAAGGATTCTCTCTCTTCTACATAGCAACTTCTAGGCTCTTGGTAACAAGATGCGTTTTGTAGTGAGGTATGTAAAGACTGTTCACAAGTTGAATTTAACAGCACTAGGTTAGGGCTGTGAAACACAATTTCTGTCCTTGCTCAGCTTCAATTATACAAAGTATTCTCAATGTTATTTAATAACCAGATCAACAAGTGTCCATCAAAAAACTGAAGAAAAAACATTTTTTCACTGCAGTTTTTATTCCTATTAGCTGCTGTAGTTCAGCTGCTGTCGTGCTCATTTTCATTGAAAAGCCGTGGATTCTCATTCAGGCTTTGATGGCACATGATTGAAAGCCACTGGTAAATACAATCTTGCTGAGCCAATCAGCTATGACCATGGAGAGCTACATTAGATACAGTAAAGTAAGGTTCAAGTTAACAGCCCGACGGGTGATGACAGGTAATTACAGCAATCTCCGTTATTCTTGATTGGTTCTTCCTATTGTGGATAGATGATGTATGTTGTGATAATTGGTATTTTCAATTCCCTGGCATTGGATAATGGGTTGATGGATGGATACTGTTGATATTATTGTTTAATTTCATAATTCCTTCTCCTCTACAAATTTATTTACTCATTCAAAAAGATCAACTTTCAACCTTGTTGTTTGTTCCCTCTGCAATATATTTTCTCTGCAGATTAGTCTTGTAACTTGTAATTACCTTAATCGTATGACCTGTGGGGTTTTTCATTCCAGCGCGTCATTGTTTTAATAGTTCACCGCCTGGTGACAGTGGACACGTGGATTGGCACTTAACTGAAAAACAGGAGCTGTTTCCCAATTTCATCCTGCATACTGATTTTAAGCGGTTATGAAGATGGCACGTGTTCACAATGTAAAAAAATCACAAAATTAAGGAAACTCAAAAAAGCATGCAAACTAATGATGTGTAAATGCAATTTCAGCCAAAGGAGAAAAAACAAGAAAACCTGCGCAACATTCCCAGATGGTTAGCCAAACTGCTTACCCAACAGATGAATGGTCTAAATGCGTGGGTGTTTCCCACTGGGTTGCTTGTAATTACAGCTTGAACGATATGTTGTGAACGCAGCATAAAAAAATAAATAAAATAAAAAATGATTGTTTTGTGAGTGAGCTGCTCTTGAACGATATTGTCCCCCAATGCAATGCACAGAGGAGATGGAGGAGCTGCCCACTGCTGCACAACAATCAAATAAATTGTGAATAACGGCTCCAGAGGGATACATTACAGGAAAAAAAAAAAGAGTATTAAATCTTTAGACACACATTTGGCTTTCTCTTTTATTAGCAGCGGTGTAGACGGATGTTATTTGGCATGCATATTGTTTCATTAGCTGTTTCTACAAAATGGTAAAATCCGTTGATTCCTTACATACTAAATTTCAAAAACAGTACACTATGACAGTCAGTCCATAGTGGATACTGTATCCTGTTTATATTTCGTATGGAATAGGGACACACTGATGGTCATACCTTCCTGTCCCTATGAAATATGTTGTTTTCTCACTTTTTTTATTCCCTCTATACACCTCTCCAATTGCCCTCCTGTCAAAGCTTTTACTGACTGAGAGAACCACATGTGGAGGGCGTCTAAATCATAAATTTCCCGAGCAGGTATGCCTGATGGGCGACTGTGTGGGAGGTGTGCTGTGCTTTGACGCTTTGTGCTTCAGCAACCACCAGAGGCCCGGCAGCCCCAACAACAGCAGCAGGAATAACAGCACTGAGAGCCTGAAGGTACGAGCTGAGTGTTACAGCGATAAGATGATGATGATACTCGGGGCTTTGTGGCGTTTGGGAGGCTATTAACAGCTGGCAAAAGAAAATTTTACTGGTGATATATGATTAAGAGAGGACTGCAAATGATGAAGATGACACGCCTGTGTTACTCCTCGTCTCTATACCTTGGTACGACTCCGTGTTCTTTCTAATAAAGTAATTTTTACAGTTCGGTACCTCTATTAAGAATGGCTTTCAGAAATGTCACTGTACACCAGTGCCAATGTCCTCTGCACTATGTTTTTCTAAAGTCTCTTATATAAGATGTAAATCAAACAGGGGTTAATTATGTGTGTGCAGATCACCATTTGTTGTCGGCGTTTGACTCGATGGGAATATCAATTTTTCGGAGCCTCATTTTAAGGAGTCCCAGTGTCGTGTGCGTGTTCCTTATTCATTGTAACAATTGTGCTGTAGCTTGTCATTTTCTTTTTCTTTTCCTCCTGCTAAATGTTGCTTGATCCCCACTTTCTGCCTGTTAGCCCCTCCCGCCCCTCTCCTCCCTCTCCCCCTTTGCTATTCAAATCCACTCACGTCTTTATAGATTCAATCTTGCGCAGGCACAGTTTTTTCCTCCCACATTTAACTGTTCACCTGGGAAAACGCATCAACTCCCATCTGATTGTGTGCAATCTCCTGATGCAGCCACTGCTGTGAGTGTATGCGGCTTTACAGTAACTTGCACATTCTCTCTCCTTTCCGCTCAGGATAACTCGGGGTCCGTGCTAGGGGAGTCCAGCCCGGGGCTCAGTTCTAGCAAGAGGCTGAGTAAGAGCAACATCGACATCTCTGCCCCCAACGAGGGGCACAGTCAGGGTGGGCCGCAGCTGAGCCGGAAGCAGAGCGACTCGTATGACGGAGATACCTCGTCCACCGGCCAGCACAGCTTTTTTCCCAGGTGGAGTAGCACACATGAACATACCCACACACAGGGACGGGCATTATGATGATATGTACTGTGAGAGAATACAAGTCTGCCTACTATCAGACATTGTGACTGTATACATAGAGATATTTATTCATTTAAAATCTCTGGTGTATTAGGCAATGTTGCAAATCAATGAACAGGCCTGGTTTGGTTGTTCATTCCGTCTGCTCCACTAACAAATCATTTTCCAGATGTTTTCATACTAGTCCTGTCAAAATGTGGTTTTAGTTTAGTTTAAAACCAAACTTAAAAAAGCAACATGTGACTGATTTGATCAGCGGTCGTCTAGAAAATCGAAGGGCAGACGCACACAGACGGAGATTTATCGATTTTATTATTAGGATGAGAATGTTTATCAATATCATGACATATAATGACATGTATCATAATAGAGACATTGTGAACACATTGTTCACCTGTGTTCACATATATAAAACATCTGACTGCACCTCTAGCCTAAATCTGATCCAGACTCTGACCTGAAATAACCCTAATACAGCAAAGTACCAACATAAAAAACATGCCCATCAGATCTACTAAGTAAATAAAAGCTTTGGTAAACTCCCTCTAATCATACACTTGGATCAGATCTCTGATTTTTATTTATGCTCTTTCAGCAAAAAGTGACCTGAGGTGACTTACAGTTGTACATCCACAAAGTAACACACACTCACAAAGCCCATAATCTCAATCAGACTGCTTCAGCCTCACAACCAGAATGGAGGGATATAAACAAGTTGTGTACAATCAAATAAATTGCAGTCTACCAAGTGCTGCAACAACTGTCTGCTACTGTTGGTTAATCTGAAATACTGGAGCAATAGGTTTATTTAAGGTACCATTCATGGTAACCTTGAATTTGGAACAAACTGTGTTACTACACCCTGTGATACATTTTTGGACAGCACTGTACTGCAGGAAGTAGCACTTTTTTTTTTTTTTTAATCAGAATGTGAGGAAAAGGCAAGTAACAAAGAAAGACAGGAGTGGTCTCTTCCAGGGTGTCTATGCTCCCATCCATAGGGTGTGAGGGGTCAGTGGGTTTGGTGAGTCTGAAAATGATGTGAATCATATGCTTTGTTTTTACCAGATCTCAACCCAAGTGAACACCTATGGGAGATTTTGAACAGTACTTTCCACCACCATCATCAAAACAAGATGAGGGAATATATCTTGGAAGAATGGTGTTCATGCCTCCACTTGTAGAATCAATGCCAAGGAGCAGTCAAGCTGTTCTGGCTGCACATGGTGGCCCAACACCTACAGTATATACATGGAATATAGTTATGTAAATATAGTTATATTATTATACATTGGATAATTTAATAATTAGTCATTTTGATAAAAAAAAATGTTGTCCACAAAAACCCACAACTTGGCAACAAAGCACATCAGACATCAAAGGTACAGAATAGTGTTAGAAATTCTACCATCCATTTCTGTCAAACAGCATTTGTCGATCGGTGATGAGTGTGTTAGGGGTTCATATAATGACCCAGATGTTGCACACCAGCCCTCATCCAGATTTTCCTGGAATGTGTCGCCCAGTCTCGCCCCTGCTCTTTATCAATATTTGCAGCTTGACTGCCCTGCGTGCCTACCTGCCTCTGCTGGACTATAAATAGCCTGTTTGTGCCTGTGCCAGCCACTTTGCGTGGGAGACTGAATGCTGTGGCTGGATGGGGTATGGCTGCCATGTTGACTCAATTCAAGCAACCAGTGTTCCCATTACGAATCACATGCTCCACTGGGCTCACACCATCACAACCACAGTGTCGCTGAAGATAGGAGCTCATCAATTCACAGTTATGCCATCCTGTGTTCAGGGCAATGCACCTATTGCCTTTCACTCTTGCGCTGATTAAGCCCGAGCCTGGTTGTGTGGAGGGTGACCTCTGCCCCTGGATTTTGCTCTTTTCCCGTCTTTGAACGTCCCAGTTGATATTCCCAGTTACCAGGAGGACTTGTTAAAACTCCTTTTCCCAGACATTTTCCTCCTATCAGAATGGCTGTCTACCTATGGTTCACTCCATTTCAGATGTTTCCACATGTACCTTTCCCTGCCTTGGCCCTGACTGGGAATTGCCTGTGAGATCATGTGCAAATGGTCATTACACTGCTCTTATGAAAAACCCAATGAGGCGCACTCATTGTAGCAAGCAGCATGGCTAATTATTATTATTTTTTTTTTTTTGTCAAATTTTTTCTTAATCTCCCTTTGACTAATTTCACTGAACATATGGCAGTGAAACTGGCTTCTAGAGTTGCGAAAAATTAAATACCAAAACACCTAAATGGACATAATTGACATAAAGTATTTAGAAATCTGTTTAGTCTAAAGTGCTCAGTAAAAAAAAGATTATGTGTGGTTAGAGCCAATAAAAGTCTGCGCCTAATGCCCATAAGGAAATTTATTCGACAAGCTGTAGCTTCATAGAGAGGCACCAGCGTCAGATTTATTTGCCACTCCTTCAGTAAAAGGCTGGACATTTTGTGACTTGTCATATGTTTCAGCTCAGTTAGCAAATCTAATATTTGTCATATTTATTTAACATATTGGTAACAGTTAAACAGGAAGTGAAGCAGAAATGCTCATCTAAATCTAAAAATAACACATTTCTGTCTGCACCAACAGGCAAAATGACAGTTTCCGAGGTACACCGTTATTAAACGTTTTATGTTCCAGTGAATGAGAAGTGCACTTACCCAGAGCATGGGTTTTTGTTCAAATAAATTTAACATGTCAGCATGGGACATGAGTCTATTTACAGCAGTAGAGAACATGTACAAACCCACTCTTTTAATCACGCTCATCCTGATGGTGCATGTCCTGTTCATTCAATAAGTAATGCCCCAGCGGTTCCCCATGTCCTCAGCCACACAGATACTGCTACTAGTTTCTTGGAGTTTGGAGGATGTTAGTCACCATGAGGATATTTTGCCTCAGTTACAGGTTTTGGTAGGTAGACAAAGAAGCAGATTAGCAGTAGGGAGAAGTGAAGGAGTGGACACATTATGAGAGAGAAGACGAAAAAACAAAACGGAAGCAGAAGACAATCAAAGCACTATTGATTTGGCTCTTAAAGACGTCTGGAGACTGTTGGCTAATCCTTTCTCCCTGCACAGGACTTAATGGGGAAATGTTGGCTCGCTGGAGAGCATAGAGACAGAGGGTCAAGACTGAGATGGGCTCGGCTGTTCAAACAGCTGTAAGCATGATGTAGCCTGTGAAGGCTGAATGAATAGCGGCTCAGGCTGAGTCATAAAGGCCCGGTGCTGACAATGACCCCAGAATGTTAAAACAAGCCAGCCTACAACTGAATCAGGATAAAGCAAAAGCAGCGCTGACTCACCTCTGTCAAGAACCAGAGATTTGCCTTCACAATGTGTGTAATTTTGACTTTTAAGGTTTCCGATAACCCTGCATTTCTCTTCAAATACAAACAAAAAGCTTCTCTTCTTTCATACACTCATCCTCTTGCCTATAGGCTCAACCACTCTTTGCCATCAAGCACTCGAATTTCAATGCTGAACCATGAACTGGGTTGAAAGGAATGGTTGCACTTCAAAATGATAATTTTTGTATTACTTACCTGAAGCTACGTTTACTGGCTTTTACTTCATTCTTCATGGGAAACACAGCCTTTAATAGAGCAATATCAAATGTCACTAAAAACCTCTCCTGCAGCAGCGTGAATGTCTTAGATCCATGTGAATGCTCACTGCAGCCCAATAATCACCGCATTATAGCTAATTAACCACATTCACACAATCCTCACATGCCTTCCTCCAGTCCATTTATTGGCCAGTTGTGGCTACATAACATGTAGTCAGAGTAAAAGTCCAAAGAGTGAAGGACCAACTGGTTTTTCATCTGGTAGCCAATGGCGACAGACAATAAACACAGAAGAAAAAATTCATATTCGCAGGTGGAAAAAATAAAAATTTCATATTTTGTGTCCGTGTCTACTCCCCAGTTTGATGAAAGAAAGTGTAGAGCGTGGCGGCAGTAACACCAGCCTGGTGTTGAACCCTGGCCGGTTCGACTTTGAGGTGTCAGACTGCTTCCTGCTGGGCTGTCCATTGGGCCTTGTGCTGGCCATGAGACGCACCGTGCTGCCTGCCGTCCACGGTAAGAAGCAGACACATGCAACACGTATGTGAGAATGCCACTCTTTACACAGATGCATGTATGCAAGGATATGCACATTCTATTGCGCAAACACAGATAACAGTATTTTTAGTGTGTTTGTGTGTGTGTCCATTAGTCTCCAATTGTTTTGCTGTGTCAGTTGGTTTTCTGTTGTCTTATTACGAGCTTGTCAGTCAACTGTAAAACACATTTAACTGCACTAATCTGTATGAAAGGTGGTTGGAATATTAGCTTTGATCGTTGGAAATTGGAGTGCAATGTCATAGTTGGATGGTTTCACCATTTTCACATTTTACTGATTTTCTGTAATAAATACTCACATTTTTTAAAAGGATCAAATCAGCTTAAACTCCTGGATTTGACCTCTCCACTCATTGAAATCTGCTGCGTTCTCTGTTCCACAGACAAAAAGACAAGTATTTTTTTCATGCTCTACTCTTCACTGTAGTTCACTACAACAAAGGTCCTGTGATGGTGAGCACAGCTCAGAATATGCCTCCACTCAGTCTGTCAAACATCGCTCTTTGTCTGACACAGCTACACCTCATTCCAAAAATCCCTCTGTCTAATAGCTGTGCCTGTCCATTGTGTTCTTTAACCCTCAGTGAGTCAGCTCCATCCAGCCTGCTCTCAGATTTTCAACCTGTTCTACCCCTCGGACCCTTCAGCCTCCCGACTGGAGCCACTGCTACAGCCTCTCTTCCACAAGTTGCCACCGTTCGCTGTGCCGCGCTACCAGCGCTACCCTCTAGGAGACGGACGCTCAATGCTCATAGGTACGACAGGTGATTTGAAACCTGGAAATCAATTTACCAGTGTGGCGAGATAAACGCGAGCAGCAACGCCGCACCTGAATATTTCATTGGTTAATCTATCTTCTGGTGTAATTGTATTGCCATATTAATAACCTTTTGGATTTTGCATTTCAAAGCTGGCATTAGACCTTTTGAGGAATTCTTTTAGTGAGACTGGATTACAGCAGCAGAGAGAGTAATGTGAATTTTCACGGATGCAGAAGGCACATAGATCCTCGATCCCATCTGTGTGAGGTATATCCTGACCCCCAAAGCCTGAAGTCTGAAGTAATTATACTTCATATTCTTGTGATGCAGTACCTTTAGCCTCCCTTAGCTCTCTGAGGTTCAGGCACAGTACGTGAGATATGAATCTGCTAGCACAGTCCTGCTGTAATCCCACTGGAGGGCTTGGTTGTAGAGACTGAGTCCTTAATGAGCCACTGATTTATTTGAAGCATGTTTTAGCCCACTTTTGGGACATAGAGACTCACCCTAAACAGTCACAGCAGTTGTGATGCATCGCCTGGTTCCTGCCTCTCTATCCACCTACCTCACTGAGAGAAAGTAGGACAAGGACTGATCGCTTGTGCTAACAGCCTGTGAGCATGAATCCTGATATGAAGATAAGGCTTTGTCGTTTGGTGCAACACTTTAAGAAATTTTGAACCTTTCTACTCAACATGCAATCATTAAAAAGATGTATAACTCAAAGCAGATTTGTCAAATGTGCCATCTCAGTGAAATGGAAAATTAGTTTCTATCTTGGTTTCAGTTATCCTTTTTGCTTGGAGCACTGCAGGTCCCTTTTGTCAGGGATTTTCATATTTCATAAACCATACTAAATACAACTTGAGGACAACCATGCAATTTGACAGTTTGACACTTAAACCAAACTATCTTTGTAAAATACAGTAATAAAGAGTTTGTAAGTGGTTGTGAGTGGTGACAACTCATTCAAGATCCCAGGAGAAATCTGATTGGATCATTAAGACAGATCAAGGGTCAGTTTTCCTGTGTTTGATTTTTTCTTTTTTTTTAAATCAGCCTGGTTAAAGATTAGTCCCATATCATTTTACTAATATGGAAAATTATTTTACATCCAGTGGTGTTTAGAATAATCAGTTGTATATCATGCAAAAGGCAAAATTATCATAAAAAATTGATAATTATCATACAACCTGTAATAGTAACATTTCTGTCACATCTGAACATAAAGGCCACAGCAGCAGTACAGTTACATGTGCACAAAGCGAGATGAAATGCATGAGGTGTTTTGCCTTGTTAAGATCACTGTAAAAATGGTTTCACCTAATAAGAGATATTTCTCATGTCAGATCAGTTTATGATAAAAAAAACAACATGATGATCATCAGATTTGCTATCTCCCTCCCCAAAATTTGTGTTAATATAAAGTATGAATATCCAGAAAAACGCTGCAGCATGTCAGCAAATAGATAGTCCTAATTTAGCATATGTCAATCCTTTTGCTTTGGCGCTGTTGGATATTATAAAATCAGCTACAGAACTCTCTGTCTAATGATGAAATTGATGAGAAAATTTAACAGGGGGTTCAGTGTGAGAAGCAAGAGCGCGCCTCCCTTGTGCTCATCATGGTCATAAATTTAGGCTTTAACAGAAAAATCAGTTTTAAATAGATCATTGATGCAGCCTGTGAGGGAACAGAAAACACTCTTCTTAATAACACTGGTGTAGTGACCATTCATAACCTGCTTGTTATGTCAGTAATAGTTAGATATTTCATAGAATCATCTAATTATCATCATTTGTTCATCCCATTTATATGAATTGAAATTGACAAAATATTAGGAACACATCTCAGTACAACCCAGCACAGTTCAACAGCTCCAGAAATTAGAGCCAGTAATATAAAATGACCATTAAAACAAATCAATACCTCTCAGACAGATTCAATAAAAACTGAGTATTATATATACTGATAGTTCAGCAAAAAAGTGTGTCATAACAACCTTTTCTCTGAACTGGAGAATGACTAGAAATTGACTGGATTTATATCATCATGGGAATAATGTGCAGTTAAGAAAATCGCTGCCATACTGGAACAATAGTTTCAACACCAGCGGCCGTTAAAGGAAAAGAGAAAACATACAATGGCTGAATAACGTTAATAATAACATTCCAAGATGCATGGTGCAATGTTATGTTACCATAACAGCAGCAGTGCATAAATGACTTGTTCCGTCTATTAATAATGCTAATATGTCATGCATGGGTTGGGATGAAAATTAAACGCCCCAGCCCTAAGCGACTGTCATTTAATTTTGTTAATGTTTCTCGAGAACTACTCATCCAAAAAACTTCACAGTCAACACAGCACTTCCTTGGGTATTGAGCAATACCCATGTAAAGTTTGAAGTCGATCGGATGAGCGGTTGTTGAGAAAACAGAAGGACAGACAGACGGAGAGACAGACAAGAATTTTTGCATTTATAGTTAGATTATCTTTCAACCCACCACGGTGCCACCACTCCTGCTTTTGCACTAGTTGCCAAATATTGCACAAGCATTATGGATTTTTTCTTAATGCTTCTGTTATGTTTGATAGCCACATCCTTTTTTACAGATCCTGTTCTGTCAGTCTCATTACCGGCCCTCTATGTGTGCCTGTCATTCTGGTGAACATGAGAGCGTGCCACGTGTATGGTGGTCTGGGACTGAGCTCACTTCCCCACCACAAGACCCAATCCCTCCTCTGCTGCTCATATGTGACTTGTGTACAACAAAAGGAATGTCTGGTGCATGTTAGTAAATAACGGGTGTAAACTGGATACTGGATGCCCAATCTGTGATTTATTAATTTAATCATGTTCAGCCAGTCAAAGAGCGCCTCTTAGAGCCAGTGGTGCTGATAAAGGTGATGGAGTGTAAAAGCAGACACAAGCGCAGGCTAGCAGCTACACTGGGTTTTAATTATGGGTCTGCATCCCGGTTCCATTGATCGGGCTTGGATGCTGTCAAATTATGTGTTAAATTAAAAACCATAGACAGATGCACATGGGCATCGGCAGACACACGAACACACTTGCTCACACAGACACACAGAAAAAACAGTGGCACACCTCACCCATTTCCTGCTCTGTAATATGGTAATCAGTTGTTATGAAGGCATGGAAAGCCAATCAAATCAGGCTCCTTTGGGGATGACTTTGACATCAACACCCATCAACAGTGGAGCTTTTATTATGATGAATGTTGCTAATATAGAGAGAATGAGTCCTCTTCCTATTGATTTCCAGCTATGGTCCAATGGGAAATATGATCATGCAAGAAAGCAAATTATAGTCAGTACTGATCACATGACTGACGGTGCTTTAATGCAAAAATGGTTGTGTTTTTTTTTTTTTTTCTCCCCATGAAATTATTAGTTAACAGAATGCTTGTGTGTGGAGGCTGAGAGCGTGGCAACGACTGGAGGGGAGGGTGCAGAGTTAAAAGTCTCTTTCTGTCTCTTTTTGTTACAAAGACGTTTCAAGGCCACAGTGCAATCATCCTCTGTCACCTTGTGAATTCTCTGTGTGTCCTTCTTTTTTACCACTGTCATCAGCTGTTTCACTCTCCCCTGCCTCGTGCTTCAATCATAATCCTTCCGTCGTTCAATCGCACCAACAACTGCACCATATTTGCTTCATCCTCATTTTCAAACATACTTGCATGCATGTGCTCGTCCTTTTTTCCCTTTTTGTGTCAGTCACCACGCAGCTCCATCTTTCCTGCTAGCCCTTACAGTTTTTTGATGCTCCTCTCTTTCTGCTTCTTCCCCACCACATATCTTTTGAGATTTTATGTAAAATGCATCAGTCACTGTTCTCTTTCTCTCTCTGTCTTTCTCTCTCTCTCTCTCTCTCTCTCCCTCCCTGCCTCTCCCCTCTGCTCATCGTGTTGAAAGAAAGACAGAGTCGTGCTAATATTCCAGAGACTGAGAATAAGGCTCCACTGAGAGGTATGTGGCAGGCAGGGCTTATTAATGATAACAGATTGTAGTGTGTGAGCGTGTGTGTGTGTTTGTGTGTGTAAGGACATGAATGTGTGTGAGCATGCATTCCCTCCGATTTCTTGAAAACCTTAGAGCAGGTGTAATTGACAGAAAATCATTGCAAAGTATACAATATATACAACGGCCCTGTCTTCAGTGAAAACATTTATAACACATTGGTTAGAGAATATGTGATGAGATTTGTGTTACATTAAATTGTCATCATAACGGTCTAAACAGGTGATTTTAGCTTGGCGATATTGATCACTGATTCTATCTAACAGCAGAGAGAGAGGCAGCTGATCTGTATTCAGCTGTGGATACCAATCATTCACCGTCAGTTTCCATCTTAGTAATCTCTGAAAAGCTGCTTCGTCTTGTAAAAATCCCCAAACTTGTAAAAATTCAAAGATTTGATCACTGCACCGCATGGAATAACTTCTCAGTGGGATGCACTTCATATGAACTCATCTCTCTATGTCCAAGGCTACTAAAGTACAAGGTAGACCCTCTAACATTCAATCACAATATTTCCTTTCACCTTGAATCAAGGGATATAAATAATATATATATACAATATAAATTTTAAAAAAAGTCAGAAAAAAATTCAGTTTGCAATAATATAAAACAGTGAATGTAACTGGCAAATATTCTGGCATTTTTTTCTTTATACATGGTGATTGATTGACATTTTTTTTCAGCTGTACCTGAGTATCACACTATGTTCCGCATATTGTGTGATTCAGTAGCAACAGATGCCTGCTTCAACAATATGAACCCAGTTTGTGTGTTTATTACAGTTAATATACTGCTTTTTTATCAGTAATATTTGAAAGATGATAATTAATTTAAACCAGCCAAACAATCCTTAATCTGTCGTTTGTCTTCTGTCTATTTGTCTTTTCATACAAAAACATGTTCTCTGCCCGTATTTATTCAAAACCGCGGCCATTAGACAGAAAATCTAGGATCCAGTCTGGCAGCACTGATACTTACACAGTACCTGTCAGATTCTATCATCTTCCTCATCCTAATAGTCCAAATGTAGACTTTTCTTTGCCTTGACTGTGGGGATGTATTAACCACACCTGATTCCCCATCACGTCTGAGAGAGTGACTGTTCATCTGTATTTTGCTGCAGACGTCGATCCTTCACTGACAACACATGCAACATGTGTCTGTGTCTGACGCCTTATTTAGAACCACACCAAGCAGTCAGCAGAGAACGGGTTAACTTGCCAACAACTGGCGCCGCTTCATGAGCCAAACTGTCCATTTTAGGTGATAAGTTTGATACGTGCACCCACGCCGTTTGTGATTAATGTGAGTGGAAGTCATGTAAACACAGAAAATTGTGTCAGAGGAAGCTGTTAGCAGAATGTGTTCTTTCCAGAGATGCAGCTCCCATAGAAGATGCGGTCTGGCCAACATTTGCAGGCAAGCAGGCACACTTCTCTCATTTCATGTCAGCTCTCCTAAACCATGCTGCTCCCCGTTCAAGCTCTCAGTATTCACCTTAAGTCCACTCCATCACATCAAAAGACATCACAGGGGATTGAAATGTATTACAGTAAACAGGAGCGAGTAGATGACATGATACCCAAGTGGGGTCATCTGCACTTTGACTCTTGGCTTTCTATGTGACATACATACATACTGTATATGTATCACATCCCATTCAGTTGTTTGACACAACATGGGTAGCTTTACAGATCATCAACATTTCATCTGTTGCGCACTGTGCAGCGCAGCGGTGGTGTAGAGGTGAGTCAAGCCATTTTCAGTGTCATAATAGATTCACAGCAACACACAAGGCCTAGCTGACAGGATAATGATTACTCTCCTGAATCAGGTTGAAAAAACTTTTTGAGTCTCATAATGCAGGTAGGAGAGGAACATGTTGTGAGAGTGTTTTCAAAGAAAGAGGCAGCCCTTATAGCTGTGTTGTTCAGCTTCCTGTTCCTCAGCTATCTTAGGCGATACTGTTAGGTAGAAGTTGAATTTCATTCAATGTGAGTCTCCTTTTGTCTCCAGGATGTTGTAGAATTTAACATAAATGTGCTATTGAGCTGAGCTGGTAGACACTTGCTTCTCTAATGATTGAATTATTGATGAAATGTGTTTCTTCTGTGCTCTGCGTCTTAGGGAATAGCAAGTAGATCCACGATGTCTGGTAGAACCAGGTCTCCGGGGAAAATTCTAATTTTCTTATTATACAGTATTATCACCGAACAAATAAGAAAGAGCCACGCAGAGATGTGCCAGTGGGAGAGAAGAACCAAACCTGATAAATCATTCTGCTTGTCAGCAGGAGCCCAGAGCAAGACGCTGTTTGGGACTTCCAAAGCCAATACAATTGGATTCAACCCCACGAAGAGTAAAAGCAGTATCTGACATTGTACGCCTACTTAGTGCTCGTCTTTGGTTTTCCTCCTTGAAACAAGAAGCAAGTCGAAACACGGCAAGAAGCTGTCTTATTAGGCAAAATAACAGCATTGATTTTAAAGATTGAGGCCAGTCAGTTGTTGTGTGATCAAAGCATCTCCCTCCTTCTTCCCTCCCTGTTTGTCCTTGTCTTTTTTTCTTTCCCTCCTGCCTCTCTAGAGGAAAGTATCCAAGGCCATCCAAATGTATTTTTGGAAGGTGAGCAAACCCCTGGAAGTCCAGCTTCACAGGAGTCCTCTGAGACAAAGACTGAAGGAGGAGGAGGAGGAGGAGAAGAGGGAGGTCGCAGAGCCAGCATGACCAGTGTGGAAAGTGAAACGTCAATGTGCTCCATGGGCCAGCTGGGAAACACCATCACTAACAGTGAGTGGGAGGGAAGGAGAGTAAAGGAAAGACTCTTGTCTCATTTATTAAATTATCTCCTGTAGATGAATTCAGGTTTATAAGGTTTCACAGCTCTTAAGTTGACTTCTAATTTTCTCATTCAGTGGTGGAAGAACTATTTAGATCCTTTATTTAAGTAAATGCAGCAATACCACAGTGTTCAAAGTACTCTGATGCAAATAAAGCAGAATGTGAGTATTACTGGTAAAATATCCTTAGTAAGTATCAAAAGTAAAAGCATTCATTATGAATAATGAATAGCCCCAAGGTCCAGAAAGATGTTTTTTTTTTGTTTTTTTTAAACGTGTGCACGTAAGATCATTCTTTGTGGACTTCAGGAGCTCCTCTGTCAGCTTTGCCGCAGGACAAGTTATAATTTGTCCTGCTTCTTCAGTTCTAAGAAGCCTCTTGGATGAGATATGAAGGGTCTTAAGAACCTCAAGCAAGTCCAGTTGCCTTGGTACTGCTCTTAGAAGCTCTTAGAAATACCATGAACTGGACGACTAAGGATTGAAGTACTTCAAAACTGAAATTTTGTGTGTGTGTGTGTGTGTGTGTGTGTGTGTGTGTGTGTGTGTGTGTGTGTGTGTGTGTCAGTTTCCAGTAGCTGGTGGGGCTCCAAAAGACTGGACTTTGCTCTGTATTGCCCTGATGTGCTGACCGCCTTCCCAACAGTGGCCCTGCCTCACCTTTTTCACGCCTCCTACTGGGAGTCCACGGACGTAGCAGCTTTTGTTCTCCGACAGGTAGGAGAGCCTTATTGACAGCCTTACTGTTCTTCCTCAGCAGGTTTCACACTCAGGGAGAAGTACTGTCTAAATACTCAGCACACAACTACACATACTACACATTTACATTTTAAATGTTTTTTTTTAGCATAGAACACACTATATATGAAGTTTTGAGTTGATTTGTGTGAATTATAAGTATACTTTACTTCAAGCAAGTGTAGTCCAACATCATCTAAAGGCCATTTCATAATGACATTTCACAGCAAGACAAAGCTATTTGTGGGGAAAGAAACTGCTGACTCAAATCAAAAGTGGAGAGGTTTTCTGGGCACGTTGCTCTGAAAATAGATTAAAACAAAGTAACAAAGGACAGAACAACCCCAGTCTCTTTTTCAGGCTATAAGTTTGAATGTGTACTCCGTCTTCCTTGATGTATCAGTTGTGGTCTGCTCCAAGCCCACAGCCTCCAGGTTTGTTTGTTTGTGAGTGTGTTACATGTCGTTATAACCAAATGAGAGTAGCAGGAAGCCACTTCACATCACTGCATCATCCATTTAGCTCTGTTTCAACTGCTTTGAACTGTGTAATACTGTAAAGCACAACAAAACCATCAGTGAGAAACTTGAAGGAGGTGGGAAGTGAAGGCACTGGACAGAGGTGTTCAGTTGGAAACACCAACCGTTTCTGTTGTGTTAATATAAATCTGCCAATTTTTTGAAACTTATAGCATTTCTGGCAAGGAAGTGGCCAGAATCAACAGTCCTATTGTGAATATTTTAAATCAACTGGTCTTGACATGCAGGAATATTTTTAGTAATACGTTTTGTAATTATACACAGTATATGTTCAACATGTTTTAGATCCTCAGTGACTTTTCTCTTTTGCCATTTCTTTGAACCCAATGCTGCGACCTGTGGAGCAGCTGTTTTAATTTTTTTATTTAATGTCTGTGTCTTCTTGTTTCACAAACAACACAGCGCAGGAGAAAGATGCTGCTTAGTTCTCCAAGGGCTCCTTCTGCACACATGACTCACTGAATATGTTTTTACAAAAGGTCTGGCAGTGAGCCAGTAATGCCATCAACACTTGTAGCAGTGGACAGAGTCAGTTAAGAATTAAACAATGTATACAGATATTTACTGACGCATTTTAACAATGAATATCATGTAGTAAAGTAATTTCATGGTACCATCCTTGGTGAGTCATGACGCGTGGATTTATAGCTGAAAGCACAATACATGATGTAAAGGCCCATTTTTTACCTTGATTTAGCCTTGATGAGTGATTCAAGATTTTGTGATGTTCTGCAAAGCGAAGAGAAGGTCAGCACACTTTATCTTGTGTGGAAATGGTTGGGATTCATCTCACACCTCACAGTTGAGCCTCAGACAAGTGGAGGCTATTTTATCAAACGTGTACCAGCTGCAACAGCGTTAGGCTTGTATTGTTTTCACCTTCTGAGTGTGTGTGTGGGTGTGGGTGTGGGTGTGGGTGTGTCATTATGGCAAAATGTGGTCCTGGAGACATCTATTGTATTGGGAAGTACCACAGAGGCAGTTCTGAGTATTTTGGCAGGTGTTAATATGTCTGTCTGTCTGTCTGTCTGTAGAAGAATTTTGTCAGCGCGACAACAGTGCAAGATACAGACAAAACAATTTATGGTTGTGTAGTTGAGATCATAATGAAGGCTGAGTTTGAAGAGTGTGAATACTGACTACTCATTTAACAATGCAGTAATAATGTAGTAATGACTACTCAGTACCTGTGGGTTGATACGTCAACATGTTGATGGGCATCACGGCTGATGTGATCCCATAGCAAGGATGACTCCAGTTGATTTTGAAATCTGAACAAATCTGACTAGAATTCTGTAGTCATGCACTAAAAAGTGCATGACTTTAATCTACAAAAATTAATTGTGTAAACTCTTCTTAGGGTTAGTTTGGATTTGTCTGCAAATATGTTCTCAGCTTAAATTAAGTCTCCAGTCATTTCCATATTTCTTTCACCAACTTTCTTAATTCATAAGGACCCAACCTTTGATCAGAGGTCTTTTGGTGCCACCAGTGCACATATTTCTAGAATTAAACCATTTACCCACTGGGCTGCCCATGAATATATCCCATTTTTAACAGTGATTGCATTCACATGTAGCTTGTATTTGTTCATCTGTGATAATGACTGGGATGTCACCGAATCCTCAGACACCAACAAAGAGCAAAAAGAAAAAGTGCACCATGTCAGGTCCTATTAAAAGTCACTGGAAACACAGGCAGTCTTTGAACTTGATCATTAGAAAGCAGAGCTCCCAGAGGAGAAAAAAAGAAAGATTTCTTCATCCCGCCACTGTCTGCTGCAGCATGTCTTCTTTGGGAGAAAACGTGAGGGGAATAAGGAGAGCATGTAGGAAATAAGAGGTGCTATCAACGCCATCAGGAAGCTAATAAACATGAAGATCATTATTTTGGTTCAGTGGTTTTCAGCTCCACTCGATGCTTAGTTGTATTAAAGGAATGTCGTGGAATTTAAGGGCTGTGCAGAAAGTAATTTCTAAACCAAGCTTTTTTCAGTGTGTCTATTGAGAGAATGTCTTCCACTGTTTAAAAACATGGAGTGTCTAGACGTCCAAGCCACCCAGTGACTGACTCAGGAATTATATGCATGGCCTCTTTCAAGTAGGGAGCAGTCACTTTCTTTCGAGTATTCCAAATCACTCCTTAGCCCTTAGTCTGTGTCAGCGTTTCTCTTGTCACAATGGCTTTCCATAAGAATTGTGACTTATGATCCCTAAACATAACTGCAGATTTAATTTCAAGGCTTCAGGTGGTAAATCTTCCAAGTGATTGTGTATTCTTCGCCATCTCAATGTGCAGGAAGTGTTCATGTGAGACTAGTCAAGTCAATTTTATTTATATATAGTGCCAAATCATAACACATAATAATAATAATTAATAATTCAAATAAATAACAATTATAGCAGTGGGTGTTGAGCAGGATCTTGGGGCTGCCCCTCATCTGGCTTTCAATCAGGAGGCATAAATACTTGCAGAAAGAGACAGGAGGACAAGAAAGCACAAACCTCTGGGAGAGAGAAGAAGCTGAGTTAGTAACATGTACCAAGGGGAAATCAATATATACAGAGGGAGAGGTATAGAGGACAAGACAGGAGCTCAGTGCATCATGGGACATCCCCTGGCAGGACTATAGCAGCAAAACTAGGGGATGGATCAAGGCAAGCCTGAGCCAGCCATAACTCTAGGATTTCTCAAAAACGAAAGTTTTAAGGCTACGCTTAAACTTAGAGAGGGTCTCTGCCGCCAGCACCCAAACTGGAAGATGGTTCCACAGGAGAGGAGCCTGATAGCTGAATGCTCTGGCTCCCATACTACTTTTGGAGACTCTAGCTATATGATGGTGCCTGACCATAACGGGCTTTAAGGAGGATTTTAAATTCTATTCTGGATTTTACAGAGAGCCAGTGCAAAGAAGCTAACATGGAAGAGATATGATCTCTTATCCTAGTTCTTGTCAGCAATTTGCATCAACTGGAGAGCCTTTAGAGAGTTGTCTGGGTAGCCTGATAGTCAGGAATTCCAATTATCCAGCCTAGAAGTAACAAAAGCATTGACCAGTTTTTCTGTGTCTTGTACAGAAAGGATGTGCCTGACTTTTGCCATTTTATGTAGGTGAAAAAGGGCACTCCTTTTGCAATTTGCTTTATGTGGGAGTTTAAGGGACATACCCTGACCAAAGATTAAAGCTGGAGGCCAGAGCAATGCCATCCAGGGTAACCATAGCATTATTGTTGCTGAGGCGTTTGGAGCCAAGTACAATAACTTCAGTTTTGTCTGACTTTGATAGCAGAAAATTGCAGGAGATCTAAGTCTTTGTCCTTAAAGCAGGCTTGAAGTTTAGCCAACAGAATGGTTTCATCAGGCTTCATTGATAAATATATTTTTGTATCATCTGTATAGCAATGAACGTTAATGGAGGGTTTCTTCATAATAGTGCCTAAAGGAAGCATATATAAGGAAGTGGTCCAAGCATAAAACCTTGTGGAACTCTGTGTCTAACTTTTGTGTGCATGGAGGATTTATTGTTAATGTGTACATGCTGAAACTATCTGGTAAATAGGACTTAAACCAGCTTAGTGCGGTTCTTTTAATGCTAATCGAATGTTCCAGTCTTTGTAATAGGATGTGATTGCCAACTACTGTCTTGAGGATCTTAGAGAGAAAGGCCTTCCTGTATGTTATAAGACTATCTTACCAGACTAAGTGAGATTCTTCCAGTTTGGTGGAAACTCTTTTGTCTTATTACCTTCTTTTTTAGAGGAGCAAAAGAGTCAAAAGTCATTCCCACTGACTCTGCAGGACTATCAATAAAATGGTCAATTGGGAGGGACTAAAGTTAGCATAGGAGACCTCTTTTATATTGAAATGGCATTGAATTTAGTGCTGATGGAATCACTTCCATCAGTTAAGATACAGCACCATCAGATAGACATCTAGTGAAGACATTTTGCTTAATGGTATGTAATGCACTACACGTAATTAGATAGTGGTCTGATATCTGAGGATTCTGTGGAAAGACTATTAAATGTTCAATTCCGATGCCATATGACAGAGCAAAGTCCAGGGTGTGTTAACAAGGCAATTTAGTCTAATAATAAGAAAAAACAGCAGTGCGAAGTCTATCATTATTGACATCGAGATGAATATTAAAATCACCTACTATACTTTATCTGTACTAAGGACTAAACTTAATAGAAACTCAGGTAAAAATTAAGTCAATATGATGATCTGATATTACATTGTTTGTTAATACAGCTTCAGATGATCTAATGTTGAAGAGTCCACATTGAATTCTCCTTTTTGGCTGTACTATTGTAATGGTGCTGTTCATTGTTATTATGTTTTGTGATTTGAAAGGCTTGTTTGTGCATATGCCTGCTCCCATATACATCTGTGTTTATTGGCAGCTCATGCGATGTGACTGTGTGAAGACCCAGGAAGCGGACCATTTGGACTCGGCTCCATTCTCTCCCTCCAGCCCACGCGAAAAATGGCTCAGAAGAAGGACACATGTCAAACTAAGGGTAATAAATTAGTCAGTGTTTTTTTTTTTTATGAATATAGTTTTGTCCCAGTGTGCTCAGGTTGCAAAATCGCTAACAGAAATATGAATTTATGACCACTCAATTAATTTTTAGAAGCTCATATTCAAATTTTATGTGAACAAATTCATGAATATTTAAAAAAAAACTTTGGCTTGGATGCGAGATATTACACAACACACACACACCAGCATAAATAGTCTTTTCTGCTGCAATGGCCTTGCATTCATTCAAACTAAAAATAATGTTATCAATAACTCCTGAGGTTGCAGTGCTTTAGCCATGTGGTCTGTTTGGTAGCTGACTTTCTTAAAATACTCGTACACTTTCACCTTGAATCACTGAATTAGGCAGACACACACTTACCTGATGATTCTGAGCCGTGCAGAGTGGAACAATCAGGTTCACATTGCTATCCACCAAATGCTCCTTTTATCTGCTATTTTCTAAAGACTTAAGAATTTAGTGACTGCTTGCTTTTCATGAGGCAATAGAACAAGAACTGTGTAAGTAGAGTACCATGGAAACATATCTATATTTGGGTCTGTGATGGTTTTCTTTTTCCAGTGTCATCTTGTTCATGCCTCACCTCTGCCAAGTGATGTGTCTCTGATGTAAGTGCTTAAAGGAAAGCAGCTCTGACAAGTTGCTGTGTCCTGAATGCAATTCATTGTGTGGAGATTTAGAACTGCTCTGTGCTGATTCAATGTGGGCTCGGCCAGCTCATCTGCTGCAGAGTGATACTATTCAAGAGGCTTGGCATCCATTTCTGATCTTCCTCTGCTTGGTAAGAGGTCCTTGTCACAGCTGGAGAGAGACCACAAGTATGGCTGTTGTTTTTTTGTACATACTGCTCTTTCGCAGGCAGGGGTCTAAATCTCAGACTCATCTCTTCCACACTTTTGTCTGGTGATACTGAGGCACATGTTGCTTTCCTGTTGTCACATAAGAACACACAGAAAGTTCTTAGTGAACTGTGTCTGGGAAATCTAAGTCGATATTGAACCTTGTCAGGCCTCCTCATATCACATACGGCTATGATGTAATATGCACTCTGTGTTTGTGCGTGTGCACATACATGTTTGCTTTTTCGGCATGCTTGCCATCAGTGAGTAAGTGAGAGGAAGTGAGATGTTGCGCTGGCAGACAATTACCATTTGACAAAACTAATGCAGGATAACAGCTGGAAATGTTGAACTTCCTTGTTAGATGTCACATCCTTTAAATCAGTTATCATTAGCTGGTGTGGTTGTAAAATACAACCACAACATGGTCGATCACATTAGCACTTAGCAATATTTATTATGTGCAGATGCTCCACTTGTGCAGATGCTATTCTTTATCTACAGGGCAACAACCATGTTTCAGGGTGACTGCAAGGTGTTGGAAAAGAGCATGGATGCTGAGCAAAGTTCTCCAGGACAAAGTAAAGATTACAGAAATGGCAGAGAAGTCAGTAGGAAAATTACTGTCATGCTGACCCACAACATAGTCTGAGAATTAGACATTAGAGTGCTCATAATATGCTATTAAAATGCAACCATCTCTGCAAGAAGAGATTTAGGGATTAGTGTTTTTCTGTTGGCTCACTCGGAGGTACTCACTGCATGGTGAAATATGGAGAAAAGAACAAGACGAGAAAGCTTAATCGAGAGTTAACACTCTTTTCTCTAAGGTCGCACAGTATGTTCTTCTGAGGCATTGAAATCTGGAAATGCAACACATCAAAGCGGAGAAAACTTCAGCTATTTTCTGTCATGTTGCATGTCACCAAGGCTTGTAAAAACAAGTCATTCAAGGACAAACTCCAGTTGTGATGTTAGTGGAGCTGGCTGGTGGCTCAGGCAGACACCATACTGTCTAATCATGCTGGATGTCCACATATGATGTCGGCCCACGTCAAGTTTACTAACGTTTGAGCATGGAAGTTAATTCTTGACATTGGGAGCATTATGTGTGAAAATATAATCTCAGCTCAGAGTCCGCTTACTATCTTTTTTCAAAGCTTTCACCAACATCTCATGATCTTTATTTCAGAGCATCACATGAGCAGAGCCACACAAAGTTGCAAAGGGTTAACACTGTGATGTTATTGTCCTGAACAAAGTGTTTAATGCTCCATCTTGTTGTCTGCCATAGAACGTCACAGCCAACCACAGGGTGAATGATATCATCGCCACCGAGGACGGACCTCAAACTCTGGTTGGTCGCTTCATGTACGGCCCCTTGGACATGGTCACTCTGACTGGAGAAAAGGTGAAAAAGAGCAACGTGATTGATTGCTACTGATACAAGGTTTGTGTGTGAAAGACTGACTTTAATCTCTACGCGGTGACTCACTTTGTCCCTGTCAGGTGGACATCCTGCTGATGACACAACCTCAGTCTGGCCGCTGGGTGCACTTTGACACAGAGGTGACCAACAGCAGCGGCAGAGTCACATATACCATACCCAAGAGCAAGAAGCTCAGCCTGGGAGTCTATCCGATTAAAATGGTGGTCAAGTAAGCATCCATGTAGCATGCCCTTTACAGAGTGCTGCATTATCTAATAAGATGTAGCAATACATAGAAAAAGGAGAGATTTATTGAATTAGATCCTATGCCCGTGCTCTGTATAGGTGTATGAGCTTCTAGCTGCAGAGCGCAGTATAACGGGCGTCCTTGAACTGTCTAACAACCATGTAGTAGCAAATGCAGTTTCTCATTTCTTATGCAATCTCTCTCTTTTTCTATCCCAAGGGGAGATCAAACGAGTGCAGAGGCCTACCTGACTGTGTTGCCACGGGGCATGGAGTGTGTGGTCTTCAGCATCGATGGTTCTTTTGCTGCCAGTGTGTCAATCATGGGCAGTGACCCCAAGGTTCGCCCCGGAGCTGTTGACGTCGTCAGGTAACTGGCAGCAGCCTCTGAATGTGTGTGGGTGAGTGTGTGTGTGCATGTAAATGAAATCCACGTTAACAAAAAGGTTCAGAGGAATGTAAAAATTCAGAAGTGGCTATGTCCTCTTGTGAGCATGCCAACCATTTTACACATTTAAGCATGTCCTTTCAGTGTTAATGCCACTACTGAATAGCTTTGAAATGAGTAGCTTTTGAAACATCTTTGATGTTATGTATTCACATGCAGGCACTGGCAGGACCTGGGATATCTGATCATCTACATCACAGGACGCCCTGATATGCAGAAACAGCGTGTGGTGTCCTGGCTCTCACAGCACAATTTTCCCCATGGGATGATCTTCTTCTCTGAAGGCCTGGTTCATGATCCCCTGCGGCAAAAGACCATCTTCCTCAGGAACCTAATACAGGAGGTAGACCTCTGAGACAAACCAGTGTTTTGACATTAATCAGGCATTTAATCTTTCTTATAAAGCATATGAAACATTTTACTCTCCCTCCAACAGTGATCTTTCTATATTTCTCCTCCGTGTCACTCTTTTGCAAGCTCACAGCCATGGGTTATACTGCACTGAAATGCCAAATACATCTCTGACCGATTATTTTCTCTCTCACCAGTGTCACATTAAGATCAACTCTGCTTATGGCTCCATGAAGGACATTTCTGTTTACAACATGCTCGGCCTCAGCCCCTCACAGATTTATATTGTTGGCAGACCTTCGAAGAAATACCAGAATCAGTGCCAGGTGGTTCAATTTCCTTTTGTTGCTTTTATCTCTTTCTTTACTAGCTTTTCATGGGTTGAACTTTTTGGTCTTCCTCTTGTGTTTTCTCATTTACTCTCATCTTCTTACTTCAGTCTTTCTGATTTTCTAACTCTTTCTCTGTGCATTGTGTCTAGTTCCTGAGTGAAGGCTACGCAGCGCACCTCTCCACCCTTCAGTTCGGGCACAGAGCCAGACCCAAGAAATCCCCTTCGGTTCGTATGGTCCTAAGGAAAGGCTCATTTGGTCTCTCAGCGAAGCCTGACTTCCTGTGTAAGCGCACCCACCTGCGTAGGACCATGTCGGTACAACAGCCCGACCCGCCGTGCACACCCAACCCGAAGCCTGAACGAGCCCAGAGCCAGCCGGAGTCTGATAAGGACCACGGGGGAGGAGGAGGAGGAGCAGGAGGAGGAGGTGGTGGCGGCGGAGGAGGACAAGGTGCATGGGGACGGGCCTCCATACATCGTGGAGACACGACTCCCTGACGTCAAAAAAGAGATGGAAGGATTGCAGGAGGACAGAAGAAGAGGAGAACAAAGGGGTCTTAGTGTCTAGAGCCAAGGTGAGATCTTATTGTTTAAATGTGGGAGATTTAAAGTATAATTGCAGATTATAACAACATGTATCTTATTTTTGAGGCATTCTTTATTTTCCAGCTTTCTTATTGGTATTGTTACCTTCAAACAAGACAGGAAACACTAGCAGTCAGACGATTGTTCTCAAGCTTTAGGCTGAGAAAATGAAGGTGAACAGAAAAGATATTACCTAAAAATCATTGCAGTTTGCAAATCAAAGTCTTCACAGACTTAGTTTAAGATTCACTTATGACCTTGCTGTAGTTGTGCACACACACAGTCTTCTTGTGCAGAGAGGGACTATTACTGACATTTCAGGTGTCAATAACAACCTGTCTGACCACTTGTTTCTCGTCCATCTGGACAAGATGTCCTTCACAAATGATGCAGGTTTTTCTTGGGACAGAGCAACATGAGGCTGTACTGTACCGCACTGTTTCAAATTCAAGAATAGAGCAATAAGTCACATTATTTAGTTTTGTAGAGAAAAAAAAGAAAAAAAAAAACTGTTGAGTGGTTTGCGAGTACAGTTCAGGTGTACTCAGGTATGGTTTGTATCAGGTGTGAAAAAAACTGTACCAAAAGACAAAAGTATCCAAACTTTAGTTGAGAGCATCAAAGCGGTGAGGACTGTCAGAATGTGTGTGTCCTCATGTTTCTGTTTTATTGTTTCCCACTTAAGAATAACAATGGCTGTCAAATTAACAGCAGCAAACATTAACATGACATTAATAAATCCTCGCTGAATAATGCAGCCTTTCACCTCTCACTTCACTTTACTGCATTGCTTGTTAAGCCGTTAAGAGCCTATGGCTCCACAAAGCAGTGACGCAAACACAGATTGATTTTGCTTGCTAATGTTGACTTCCAGCAAAGTCAATAAACGTCCACCTTGATTAGATTATGTTCTTGGTTGTACGTGATACATTACAGTCTTTACACTTTTAGTCACAGAGGCATTATTATTTTTGTAAATAAACTTAGGTCTAAGAGGCCAAAAGAAAAAAGGAGAAAAACAACAGAAGGGAAACATTATTCTTGTGGCAGCCTGAGTAAGATGTGCTATTATTAGCAGCAGCACCCCAGTAGGACTGGATGTAAATTTTCCCATCATTATGATTATGTAAGTACTGATGAGCTACAACTGCAATGTCCTCCCATGCTTGAAATCCACTCATTTTTAGTTTTGGAAATATTGTCTGTGCAATTATGGAGATTGGAGCTGTAAAACTGTGAGAGCTGTAGGAACAAATATGCTGACAGAGATTGTGCAAACACTAATCAACGTGTTAACTTTTCCTTGAATGTGAGACACCTAATTTCCCTCTCTCACTTGACAGTGTCACTTCTACCTACTGTACCTGTACATTGGATCCTCTGCCGGTATCGCTCACGGCTCAGCTTTACCTCCTTGCTTGGCCCTCTACACTTTGACACCTGTTCGGCCTTTTTTCCTGCCCTGCTCGTGGATAATGTCTCTTAGTCTCTGTGCCTGAAATTGGAAGAAAATGCTGGGGATGGCAATGATTTTTGGGAATGTCTGTCTCAAGCTCAAATTGTGTCTAATTGTTAAATCAGAAGAATGTACTTAAGATGGTAAACATACACACAAATTCATGTGCACATTCGTGTGCTTCAGAGGATGAAAAATGCGGCGCCTGAGGTGACTTTGAACACGGTGACACCGAAGAAGCAGATTACAAGATGCTGTACCACACTCTGATCCCATTCAGACTGCTGTGCTGACAGGTGGTCATGTTGACTGACTCCTGCACTGATGTAAATACTCAACTCACATCATCCCTGCGTGGGCTTGTGGACACAGGAGCACTGTGACATTTAGGTTCAATCTGTACACGAGCTCTGCGATCTGGAGCCCAAATCAGCCGACCTCCCATTTCACTCTTCCTGTCAGATGTCTCCCTCGCGTTGAGGCTGCCAATCCCCCCACCCCCCTGCACCCACCCGCCCACCATCCTTCCCCCTCAACCAGTCAGGCAGAACATGCCTTTCGACAGCCGTCTCAGACCAGGTCCACAGCTGCTGAACGCGCTGTGCTGTGCACGACTCGGTCCCCGAGGTCGCTTTTGCACTATCAAAGTACGCCACAGTTGTTTTCGATTTAGCTGCGGCACTAGCTTAAGAAACAAAGAGTTGTATTTGTATTTTATTGTACTTGTAGTTTTTGTCTCTCCTGCAGATTGTGCTCTGTCGCTGTCTGTTGGTTACTGTAACTACTGGAGGATTAAACACAAATAGTTTGTAGGAAAGTGTTGATTTGACCAAAAAAATGTTTACAGATTGACAGACACCGCTGTAAAAAGGGGTCAACTCTTGTTCATCTATATAATTACAATGACAGTGTAATTATCATTATAGGCAATGTCAGTTTAATTGCTTAGTAGTTGCAGCAGCTTGCAGGATATTGTACAATAAACCCCATGCCAGTTGAAACTCCATCAGGATGCTATAGCATCCATTTATTACAGCTGCACTGGAGCCAATAGATTTGTGATGAAATCTGATGCTGTCTTGTGCACTCGAGGTTGAATTGAGTCTTATTGTGGCCATGTTTAAAACTCTGTGCAAGTCAAACATATTTTTCTATGAGGAAATATTGTAAATAGAAATATTTTCAATGTATGTTTTTGAACCTTTTGTTGTTTGACTTGTTGAATGGTTGATTTTTGCCTTAAATTGTATTTGATGTTGTTTAGAGATACAAAATTATTTTTATTTCTTTGACCAAAGTATTGAGTTTCACTGTTACATCATGACAAAGTGCATTTTATCTAGTTGATATTTTTGCTTTTTGGATACTGTATATGTGTGTGTGTGTGTGTGTGTGTATGTGTGCGAGTGTGTGTGTGTGTCTACATAGTTGTTGTGGAGTTGTATTTCCTGTGAATATGAAGACAGTGATGACCATGACATGTAGAGATCCTCTGCAGAGGAATCAGTGGACACAGGGAGGCCAGTGTTAACATACCTGCATGTTCTCACTGCAGCTCACTATTTTTCAGAACTGACTGTGTATTTTTGTAGGTGTGGATTGAAGCAATGTGTCAAAGGATTACTTGGTCCAGGTTTTTATACCTGCTATGAAAGAAAAAGGGCTTATGAGTTCTTAGGGTGTCTTGGTTTAACTGAACGGAGTGGAACATGCAAGCCAAGAGGGAGACTCCTTTTCTCTCACCTCCTGTACATCATAGGTGGTCCAGTGATTAGCTATTTGATTACTACTAAGTATGTATGACTCCCTGTAGTGTCGCCCCTGTAATTGTAGTGCACCAATTAGCATTACCTGGTAATTGTATAATATTGTAGAAACAATACTGAAATACTTAACTCGATTTTGTTTTTCCATTTAAATTGTTAATACAGAAACTTTGTTATCCGAGCAAAAAAATGATCATTCCCATCAATTTACACACAATAATCAAAGTGACTCCATCAGTGTGTATATATCTGTATAACACATAGTGATATTTTCCTGCCATGATGAGACACTGGAGAAGTGAAATATTTAATCTGGGCGGCATTTTAGTACACCAATGTTAGTAAATGGCAAATAATGATCTAATGGTTAAATGGTGATGTGCATGTTAATTATTTGATATTGTTAAGTGGCTATCAGATGTCATGTTTGTGGCACTCTTTAATAATGGAGTAGTTATTTGTAAGTAAGTGGTGAATAATTATTCATGAACATAAATTCAATCACCACATGCTGAATAAAATGAAAATCAGCACTTCAATTATGATAAATAACTGAGTTTTTTTTTGAACAGTAAAAATACTCTGTAAGTGTAAATGAGGCATGGCAAAGACTGACGTTACCTCTTACTTTTACCTCAGACTTTCACTCATTTCATGTGATTAATGGAAACCTTAATGGTGACCAATTAAAGGAAAAAGCAACATAAAGTGTCTTAGGAAAGTGTTGGGCCACCACATCCCACCAGACTAGCTTCAGTGCTCTCCTTGGCATTGATTCTACAGGTCTCTCAAACTTTACTGTAGGGATGAACACCATTCTTCCAAAATATATTCCCCCATTTGTTGTTTTGATGGCGGCAGTGGTGGAGAGCGCTCTCTAAAATGTTGGTCCAAAATCTCACATAGATGTTCAATTGAGTTGAGATCTGGTGACTGTGAAGGCCATAACACATGATTCACATCATTTTCATACTCACCAAACCATTCACTGACCCCTTGCGCCCTGCGGATGGCAGCATTGTTGTCCTGGAAGAGACCACTCCCATCAGGATAGAAATGTTTCATTACAAGATAAAGATGATTATTCAAAACAACTTTGTGTTAATTTGCAGTGACCCCTTCCTTTAAGGGGATAATTGGACCCAAACCATAACAGCAACAAACGCCCCCTACAGCATAACAGAGCCACCAGATCTCCTCACTACAGGTGTCAAGAGTGGTGACTGAGAATTGACACATTCTCAACAGGCAGAGTTGCTAGCTTTTTCCTTACATATCGCTCGAATGCATGAACCTCATGGTCATCAAGTTTGCAACTACAATTTCTGGCCATATCTACTGACGTCTTTCCGCTAGATCCAAATGCAGGTGTCACTTCACTCGCTGTTCCGATAGAAACACCAGCCAGTTGAACAGTCTGTGACTGATGCTCCTCCTTTCCATTCCCCCGACAATGAACCCTCTTTCACTTAGATCTTTTCCTGTTGCCATCTCGGTATAGAATCAGAATCAGCTGAGCCTGCCCAGCATTTTTATAAATGCAACAGAGCATGATTGGATGTTAATTTCTTAATTGCACCAAGCAGTGCCCCTATGTGAAAGCATCTGTATTTGTATACTGAATTATTCAGGTTTTTCCTTTAATTCGACGCCTGTCTGTAATTAGATAATCCATTTTAATTTTATTCTTAGACAATAAAGGTAAATAATCCTTAATAATAAAAGAACAGCAGGATCTATTATATCATGTGAAATTATTGTATTTATTGAGAGATTTAAGTGTTACACAATTATTGTCTTCAAATACAAATGATTAACCTCTCACTAAGTACGAATTAATGTTGTCAAATGATTAGTATTCACCAAATCATGACTTAACTATTGGGTATTGACCTAATTTGCCATTTATTAACAGTTCTTATGACTTATAAAGTAAGCTTTTGTATGTTAAATAACATAGTATGACAGTTTGTTTGTTTTTTAATTGTTGATTTTATTTATTTTTTGTGATCTTATTTTTGGTCTTATGAGTATTTGACACTGGCCTTTTGACCAATGAAGAAAAAACACCTGGTTTCACTGCTGCAAAGTGTATTGTTTTGTACAGATCTCCTGTGATGATGAACATGTTATTGTGTTTATTGGACTCAGTCCATATTTATTGCATAAATAAAGATATTTCACAGTTGAATTACTTAGTTTTGCTCCAGGAATGTCTTATTATTCCTTCCACATACTCCTCATATACAGAGATGGAAGCTTGATGACCTGCTATAAGCTGTTTTTTTACTTCAAGGTCAGGAGTTTTACTGTGAGGCATCAAATTAGATTCCAATGTCCTCTTATTTAGATATTGTGAGGCTTACTTGTTGCATGTGCCCCTCTGAGTGACTCTTTGGACTATTTCATTTTACCAGGGAATTACTACCTTGTGTGTCTGTTGGTTGTTCTACTTCCTGTCTTTGTTTTTCCCCTCGCTCTGATTGTCTGCCCCGCCCTGATGTGTTTCACCTGTTTCTTATTACCCCTACCTCCCTTGTTTATTTAAGTGTCTGTGTTCCCTTCACCCCTTGTCAGTTTGTCTGTTTTTTGTTCATGTTCCTGAGTTTTACCCTGTGTTCCCTGCCTGCCTGCCTGTAAGTTAGTTTTTGTTCATTTATTAAAGTACCTTCACTGCATCTATCTGCCTTTGTGCGTGTCTGCATTTAGGTCCAGAAATCAGTGAACTTTGACATTACCTTTTCACCATTCACATATTAAACTATCTGACCTATAAATCAGCTGGTTTGATATTAACATTAGGGGCTGTTAAAGAAGTAGCCTGCAGCGGGAGGCCTTACTCTGCCCCACACAATCATAAGAGCAGCACTTCTCCTTAGCAGATAAATGGATACAAGCCTGTTCTGATTGCTGGAAATCAAACCAGTCATCCATTCACTGCATAGTGCTCTACCACAGACTGCAGTGTTAAAAGGAGTCATTGATTTCATGCACAAATCTTGGCTGCTTGAGTTGTTGAGTTACTGACAATTCATTCTTGACTTTGGAAAGTGTTGAGATTATTTTGTTGACTCTTTCTTTGCACGGTCGAGAATGAACTTGAGCTCTGCTCAGAAACGAGACCAGTCTACAGCCATGATAGCAGCTCTGTGAGGCTGCGCGGACAGCGGTGCTTTGAGCTAATGTTTATGTCAGCATGCTATATGCCAACACATGCCATTGCTAATATTTAGCAGGTTTGATTTTTTTCATGTTGGCTGTCTTAGTTTAGCGTGTCAACATGTCAACAGTTGCAAATTAGCACTAAACACAAAGTACAGCTGAGGTTGTTGGAAAATAAACCAACCTAAACCAAAGAACTGAACAAATACAACCTTTGACAGTCTCAACAGAAAACTATGGGAACACCAAAGGTATTATGATTCAAACTGAGGGGAACATGAAGAAAATTGCATGGCAAACTATCCAGTAGTTGAAATGAAATTTCACTAAAACACAAATGTCAAACTGCTGGTGGTACTAGAGGAAATTGTCCATGGCTCACTGAAGTCAGCATGATTAATCCTCTGGGGACCATGAATGTCTGTACATAAGATAATGGAAATTAACTGTCCAATAATTATACCTATCTAATATATATTCAATAATTGTTTCAGTCTGGACCAGTAGGTAAGACAAGTGAGAGACCGTGGCGCTAGCAGCTAAAAACGGAAATATAAACATCTACCGATCCATGACACCTGAGCTTACTCCATCTGCTAATGAAGATCTTGTGATGGAAAAGTTCCAAACAGCTACTGGATCTTGTGGTGAGATTATTTTTTCAACTGCTTTGATATTTGTTATACAGGCCTAAAGAGTTACTATAATGCAATATACCATACTAGTGTCAGAAGTATGTTGAACGTGGAGCTGTTTAAATTATCTACATTTTCCCAGAAATATGCGCTCCATTTCACAGTCCACTGACGGATCCTGAAAATATGGCTAATTTTATCAAATTGATGAACTGCCTTCAAGGTGGCGAGGACAATGACCTCTACCCCGGATCTGTATAAAGTGTTTTATCCTACCCCAGGCATCTGATATAATGAGCTGTGGCTGTGAGCTGGCGCTGTCTCCAAGCCACATTTAAACACCATTAGTAACATATGGTCTGGGAAAACAGGCAAGAAATTGTTCCTCTGTGAAAGGAAAGACTGTTGGTTTCTCATACTACAAGCGTCATGATTCACATGAAAGATTGTTAGTCAACCACAGTCAAATCTGTGATACAAATAATGAAAACTGAGCCACCGTCTCCGGCTCACAGTCCTCTTAATTTGTGTCGCTATTCTTCCTGCTGTTATGCTCATTTGTCCGGAGGAAATCAGTATTAAAAATGCACCTTGTTTTCCCATAAGTCACCTCTGCTGATCAATATCTTAAATCAAGGAAATTTTCCTTTGCGACTCTTTAGTAAGACTCCACTGGCGCTACTTTACAAATCAACTAGGTCCTCAAGAAACAAGAAAGGAACATGAGAGAAAAACAAAAGACTACATCACAAACTGCTTACTTGAAGCACTTGCACTTTATTCAACCAAAGTGTTTGGGTACAGGGACTTCATTATCATTTGTGCTGATAATAGGAAAGGCAGACGACTCTCTCACAGGGTGGTGCGAAAAACAAAGAAAACATCCAGCGAGCAGCAGTTCTGTGGAAGAAAACACTTTGTCGATGAGAGAAGAACTGAGGTTGTTTTTCAGAGTAAAGGGTGGAACTACCCACTATTAGTGTGGTGTTTCTAATAAAGTGCTTGAGAAGTGTACTCAATCATGCACAATATATACACACATGCAGACACACAGCATGTTTGATCTCTGCTGCTGTTTTTAATCCTATGTTGTAGCAAATAGTTTGTTTAATTGTTTTAACCCTGAATTTAAATTTGGTTCAGCGAGATCTGTTCCATTGCTTCTCTATGTAACAATGCTTATCTGTGTTGTCCCTGTTAAGTAAACGAACAAATTCTGCAAATTAATCAAGTAACAAGGTCAGTGTCACTGACGCTGATCCCGTGAGATTGGATTGGTCCATCGCCGATCATCACTCATGCTTTTGTAGTGCTTCTGTGCATCTGAGACTTTTTCTGGCGACAAGATCTGAATCTTGTTGAAGACGGATGGACCTGATTTGTGAATCAATGAGTGTCTTTGTTGCAGGCATTTTTGTCTTTGTAAGTGGGACTCAGTGAGACTGATGCTTTTACTGTGAGCAAAGAGTAGGCCCTACTCACTGTGGTGCAGCCACAGGGTGCAAGTGTGCAAAGAGTAGCACACTGCAGCTATACTGTGTAACTTGAGGATATTCTGAGGATCACTGATAACACTTGGCTCATAGGACATGCTGCATTGCACAGAGTGGCCTCTTTGCATTGAGCCCGTTCAACATAACACATGTAGAATCTGGAACACTGTTCAAACAGTACAATGTAATGCTTGCATAAGATAGGAGCTGTCATCCTAACGTACCTGAGTTCACACAGTTTATGCTCTTTTCAACGCACAAAAAATCAGTTACCTAGCAGCAATTTAACACTTGCCATGACCTCTAGCTCTGTTCAGCAGCAGCAGCAGCAGCAGCAGCAGCAGCAGCAGCAGCAGCAGCAGCAGCAGCAGCAGCTCTGAATCACCCTTATTGTTATTCCAAAAACAGCAGACTAGGGTTTAATTTGTCCTGTGATCTAGCAGGTGATTTCTGGATGCCAGGGCAGTAATGAGGAATGCATTAATATCTGAATAGATCAACAGTCCAGAGCAGCCCAGAGACGGAGAGGAAGAGATACAGGGAGAGATATTTCTTAAAGCCAGGAAGTCTTGTTTCTAGACAACAAGAAAAAGCCTCAGATAGTGTAAATAAGACCACTGCACACATTCATAACCAAAGCACATTCCTGGGGTCAGCAAGGAGAAACGGAGATAAACTTTCCTACCTCTGGCAAGCTGCCATGGAAACACTTTAGTGTTTAGCGCCAGCTTGGTTTTATACAACTTCTTAATATATTGAAATCAATCTTATTTTATATTCTGTATGTGGTCATTTGAATTAATTTTACATTAAAAATAACTTTGAATGAGTATTTGCTGCAGCTTTACAGTCGCCATGCGATTGCTTAGGACACTTAATGTAGATTATCATTTGACCTTAGTTGCGTGTAGCCATGGTGACACTGGAATAAATGGTTTAGCTGTTTGGTGAAAGTCTAGTAAATGACTTTCTGTTTCCAACGGGATGCACTGCAGCAAGGTTAAAAATAGGTCTCAAAATGATTCTGGAGGGCACATCATTGGGTAGAAGCTTAGTCGCTTGGATGCGTACTGTTACATTAGCCTGCAACACAGCCTCTGAATTCAGTTCTGGGTCACGAGAAATTAGAAAGAATTTGGAAACCCGCTGTCTTAGAATACTTTCAGGGGGAAAAAAAACAATCTGTAGATTGCATTTGAAAAAGCAATTATCTAAAATGCCTCCAGGAAGAGAGGGTCAGATGCTGGAGCCACATATCACTGCTCACAGTGGCATCAGATGTGACAGGCTGTGTCTCTTCGTAGCAGAGCTCACATCTTTCACTGCCATCATTAACCAGAGACATCAATATTTAACTTGAAGCAATGGTCTGACTGCTCTGGGAAAAAACGGTTTGGAGCCTTTTCTGCTCTTTATGTTTAGGAACTTTTACTAAACAAGTAGTATCATCAGTGTTTTTTTTTTTTTGGGGGGGGGGGGGGGTACAAATAAGATTCTCACAATTGTAAAACACTGGACTGTTGCTTTTTACTAACTTATTTAATTTGTCTTTCTCTGCTGTGGTATTTCAATTCAAATCCACAATGGTAAACACAGGCATCTTTTATTTAAGCTACCAGAGTGTTGTCAACTCAGTAGCTCATTATCATAAGATCTGTGTTACTTCCAGCACTGTGAAAGACACAATGTGTGAATAATTGAAGGAGAACCTAATGAATAAGCAATATGTGTCCCCTCAGAGGTAGAATTTGTTCATTTGAATATGTATCATCAGTGAAACAAACTTTCAAAGAAAGATTTGGCTCTTTGATCATTTTTCTACCTGTAAACCACAGGAAGTGAAGCTGTGTACAGTTCTTATTAAGTGTAACAGCTTTTTTGGAAGAAGCAGGATTAAAATGAGATGCTGTAACTCAAATAATGTTCAGCCAAGATAAGCGGAGAAATTTGGATGATTAATTTTTAACTTTGAAATGAGTTGGTTGAGTTTAGGAAAGCATATTTTGTTACTGTGTAACTTCGCTCAGCGATAAGGAGCAAGAGTTTCTCATGCTGCATCATAAAAACAAAACAAAAAGAGAATAAAAATGATTCTTGTTGAGATCCACTCGTATATCTTAATTTTAATACTTAGAATTGAGTGATGTTGTCCTCTCTCCAGATGGCTCAGATGAATTTTACATTTGTAAATGGACAGAATGTGACAGTGCAGAGGTCAGCAAACACTGTGGTTTTCCTCCCCTTCTTCTGTGTTAATGTCACAGATGGATTTGCATGCATAGGGCATGACAGCACAATGTCACTGAGTCACAGTCACAAGGGATGAGGGAATTCATTGAAACCTTTTCATATGTTTTTTTTTTTTTTTTTAATACCAACCGATCAATATTCATAGATGCTGACATGATAGATGTGATTTTAGAAATGTCTTGCTACACAAAGGGGATGCTACTATGAGATTTAATAGATATACTTTATTTACTGTATTATGTGATATATTGGGAGATTGGATTGTTTATTTTTAGAATAGGTAGAACAGTTAATTCAGGAGTGTTACCATTAGAGACGGGTCTGTTTTAATCAGATCATCCAAATCTCCTTCTCTGTTGTTGTGAGAGTAAACTGTGCCAACCCAGTGCTCTTTCAGTGGATTAAGACTAATAATCAAAATGAGTCTCCAACAGACTTGAGAGAAAGATTCACAAAGACATGTTGACTCCTATTGTCAATCAACATCAGCATTATCATTACACAGCATTATCACCATCATCAACATCTTAAAAATGTAATCTGATCTGTCCCTCCTAAACAAATACTGTAATACTGAAGTACTCGATTACTGGTACTAGTAGTACTAGAGCCATGAATCCTGTATCTGTATTCAGAAAGAAGAACACAGGCAGATGAAATGAACTCACACAAAACTGTATTTACAAATTTACAAAAAATAATACATGCACAAGGGGTGAGGGGTGGAAAAAGGGAATGGGGGGGGGCGGGGGTAAGGTAAGGAGGGGGAGAAGGAAATGGGTTGGGGGTATCAGGAAGAGGGATGTTGTGCTGTAGCGAACCCCTGTTCTTCCTCCTACTTGTGTTTAATGTTTGTCTCCTCCAGCTCCTTCTGAGCCAGTTTCTCCTCCAGCTCTGCCTCCTCCACTCTCCTGCTCCAGTCCTCCTCTCTCTGAACCAGCTCCTGCAGGCTCACCTCCAGTGCTCCACACCTGGCCTTCCACCCCTCCTCTCTGCTCTCCAGCTCAGCCTCCCTCTGAGCGAGCAGGGCCAGGACGTCAATGTGGGCCTTTGTGCGAGCCTGCCTCTTCTTGATGGTTCTTTTGAGCAGCCGGTCTTTCTGACGGACCTCCTCTCGGAGCTGGCTCTCCACCTGCCTCCATTCACTTTGCTGCATGTTCATTTTGTCCTTCTGAGTCTTGTTCTCCTCCTTATTTTTAATCTTTGTCTCCTCCTGTTCCTCCTGACTCTTGTCCTCCTCCTCCTTGTTTTTAATGTTTGTCTCCTCCAGCTCCTTCTGAGCCAGTTTCTCCTCGACTCTCCTGCTCCAGTCCTCCTCTCTCTGAACCAGCTCCTGCAGGCTCACCTCCAGTGCTCCACACCTGGCCTTCCACCCCACCTCTCTGCTCTCCAGCTCAGCCTCCCTCTGAGCGAGCAGGGCCAGGACGTCAATGTGGGCCTTTGTGCGAGCCTGCCTCTTCTTGATGGTTCTTTTGAGGAGCTGGTCTTTCTGACGGATCTCCTCTTGGAGCTGGCTCTCCACCTGCCTCCATTCGCTTTGCTGAAGGTCCATTTTGTCCTTCAGAGACTTGTTCTCCTCCTTTAGAGACTTGATCTCGTTGATAGCAGAGAGCAGGGCGTCTCTGAGGCCCTGTACCACAGCATTTTGCTGCTCAGGGAACAGCGGCGCTGTAGCCGGCCTGTAGTGAGCGGGGAGGTACAGGGCAGCACCAAACTGCTGCATCCCAAAGGACTGAAAAATAGAAACATACATGTAGTTCATGTTTAAAACTCCAGTTCCACCTTAACACAACCTCTACACTTACTTATACAGTTGAATCTACTTTAGTCTAAGGACAGGACAACAGACAGCAAAAATACTGTCTTTCTTAATGGGCCTTTCTGGAAATGAGAAACTGTTAAAACTGATGCATTAACTCAACAAACTGTTGAAGCTTTAGACAAAATGTTTCTCCAGGTGAAATGAGAAAATCTTACCTGGTGTCTTTGTCGGTTCATCTCAATTCTGAGAAGAGCCTTAACAGTGACAAAGAGCAGTTTGTGTTTCACAGATGAAGTTGGACTTGAAACTGTGCTGTAGAGCTGAAGGCGTTTCTGATGAAACAGTTCACGATATAACAAGGAGACAAAGATATACAGTAGATATGTTTTACAAATGGTTTACAAAGGGTTTGTGTTGAAGCAAGAGACGGTGCTCAGTTCAGTGTGCAGGGTGGAAATGAAGAGTCTCTGCAGGTGCAGGTTCCATTGAACATTCTGATGTCAGTTCTACAGTCATGATGTCACAGAACATTATCATTGAGAGTTCTAGACCATCAAGGTTCTAACAAAAGCTCTTCATGGAGTTTTTTCTCTTGAAAGTTTAAGGCAAAGTGGAGATGACACAGTGTTTCCTGGTCTGACCCCCAATCAGTATCTCATGTTACTGTATACTTACACATCCCAGGCTCACATTGTTAAAGACGTACATCTCCTTATGGACCAAGCTGACCAGTGCATTACTCTTGTGTTACATGGTGATAAGTAAATTGAATCATGACTGTCTGTTATATCATAAGTAAAGTATGTAATATGTGAAATATGTATTTAGTTACAAGTTGTTATCTTGCGGCTGCTCCCGTTGGGGATCGCCGCAGTGGAACACCGTCCACCATCGTTGATTTGGTGGAGGGTTTTATGCCGGATGCCCGTCCTGAGGCAACCATGGGTTCAAGGAGCTGGAGGTTGAACCCATGGATCAACAGCCAACCTGCTCTACCACCTGAGCCACAGCCCCCTCTGTATGCGTTTACATATATGGTACATAATTAACCATTGGTGCATTAAACAAATGGAAACAGAACCATCAATGACATTTATCATGGAAGCAGTTTCAGCTCCAACTGTGTTCAGAGCTCTTATGCACATTGGAGTATAGAAAGCTGTTGGATTGTTCTTCTTCTTTACTTTCACTGTGTTCACAGAAACTTTGCTCAGATCTTGTCTCTTTGACCTTGAGGGGCTTTTGATGTGGACGATGTTCAGGTTTGATATTTCTTTAAATTATTCCACTGAACTGTACCATGTGATTGTCATTCCTTTATTTAAAATGTAATCTTCTTCAAACCACAGGGCCGACCAAAGCAAGGTGTCTCAAACAACAGTGGGCCTATTCAGTATACATTACATTAGTTCTATTTTCTGTTGTTATAATATATTAAAAGTTATTATTACTTCTGTGCTTGGAGCATGCAGAGCACTCTACTGTTATTGCTCATACTTTATTATTCTTGACCCTTAACCCTTTTTGGGATCTATTTCCTACAGTTTTTACTGTGGGACACTGAAGGGGAGACCTGGGTGATTTGAGCCTGTGGGGAAGTTGAGCCACTCCTTGTTTCTAGGAAACCATAGACATAATTGTCTTTTAAGTTCACAAAACAGTTTTTAGCTCTGTGCATAGAAAGGCCATCTTCACAAAGAGAATGATGCCACGATCTCTCACATCTTGAGAATTTGATTTGAAGGCTGGGGCATCTCTGTCGCACCACAATGGTTCATTTATGGTCTGTTATGACACATTTTACCTTTTTTTTTTCTTCTTTTTTTATTTAAAAAAATTGTATCTTTTGTGATTTTGATGGCCATATTGCAATTTTGATAATATTTGATAACAGTTTCTTGCGATTGCTTATTTCAGAATTTAGCTAATTGTGTCAAAACTCCACACACAAGCCAAATAAGACAGAACACTTGGAGCTGAACATCTCACTTCTGTGACAAAATGAAACACTGCAATCAAACCTGACAATCCTTTTTTCAAAAGGGCATTTGTTGTGACAGATAGGCAGATACCCCCACAGACACCACACCCAGGATGGGGCCACCAGTGCAGGTCACATCCTGCTTTGTCTGAATGTCTACATTGACAACACAACACAATCTGCTGCCACTACTCCATTACTCTAGAGTACAGTGATACTTCCACATATTCATAGAGAAGGTCTTTGGTTCCAACACTGTTCCTCTCAAATAGAAGCCTGTGCAGCTGCTTCATCATAAGGTGGTGTTGACTCAAGATGTGACAGAGTGTTGATGTAAAGGTACAGTTTTGAAAGTCGAAGACCTTTTCTCCAGTCTCGATGTCCATATTATCTCTGCTATAATGGCTGTGGTTGGTCTGGACTCTCTGCTCAGCCTCCCTCAGTGTCAGGCCATGATTTATAACATGGTCCAAAAAAGTGGCCCTGATGTCATCTGAAATATTTGGTTGTCTATTCCTCTTTTTTGTTCTGGCCCTCATCCTCCACCTCCTCTCTGTCTTCCTCTGCCTCTTCCTCTTCTCCTCACTTTCACTGCTTTTCAAAGTTCTCACAGAAGCTCACCTGAGGTCTCTGTAGCACTCAGACTCAGTCTAAGTGGTGTTCAGTTTCTGCGTGTGCGTGCGTGCGCAAAGTGTCTAATGTAAGAAAAAGTGTGTAGTGTTTTTGAAAGTGTGTGTATGTGTTGTAGAATTGAAAACAAACTGTAAGGTAGCAAATGTGTTTGTAGTTTTGGTTGCTTTGTTTAAGGCATGGTTTCAAAAGTTAAGGTTTTGACGCATTGGTCTAAGCATTCACTTGAAGTGTGTAAGCAACTGCAAGAAACTGTAAATTTTCCTTTTTCTAGACAGACAGATGGAGGACGAGGACAAGAACAAAGATGACCAGGCAATAGACAGACATATTTCAGATGACACTAGGGTGACTTTGGTGGACGCTGTCATACTGTAAATCATGGCCTGACGACGACCTTCTCTGTGAATGTGTGCAAGTACCACAGTACTGTGGAGTAGTGGCAGTAGATTGTGTTGCCAATGCATTAGTTTGTGACCTATGGGCACTAATGCCTCCATTCTGGGGGGTGTCTGTGGGGTATCTGCCCATTTGTCAAAGCCCACCCCCCGCCCTATCCTTGTGTGAGAATGTAGACGTGTTTTTTACACCAGAGTGACTTTACACCATGTTCACAGTACAGTGGATGTATTTTCTGTTACAGAGTCCTGGACTTTGATGCAGCTGCACATCCTGTAAATCCAACTTTTCTCTTAAACCCGAGTTGACACAATGGGCTGTTTTCTGAATCTTTTCTTTTTTTGTGTTGCGTGAGGCCTGTATGACAAAATTAACAACATATACAAAGGTGTAAAGACAGCAGTGTTAAAGAAATGCTCTTTTGAAAAAGGATTGTCAGGTTTTGTTTGCAGTGTTTAATTTTGACATAGAAGTGAGATGTTCCGCTCCAAGTGTTTTGTCTTATTTGGCTTGTGTGTGGAGTTTTGACACAATGAGCCAAATTGTGCAATAAGAGTGTAACATTTGCAAAAAACTGTAATCAGGAAGTCAAATTGAGATGAAGCTCTATCTCATTTACAGGTGAAATGTGAGTACACGTGAACCTGATTACCTTGACCTCCTTAAAGGTGCCCTGTAGAGTTGTTTTGTAAACAAACAAAAAGCCATATTTACAATGAATGTTACTCAACAAACACATTATGAGCGTCCTTGATGTTGAGTGCATTTCCTTCTTGAATATTTTCCAACCAGCACTGTTTACATCCATGGTTAAGTGTTAGCCGCCGTCGTCTTCACTGCCTTAGCTTGCGCTTTGCTTCATTTCTTGGCACATCACTTGGTGATCAGTGGAATAGTGTGGAAACATTGGCAGGATCTGTATCCTCATACATGAGCAAGAACCAGGAACCGCCTCATGAAAAACTGCTCCACTCTGCTACTAGAGTTCAAAACCCTGTGCAAACACAACCAAAAAGGCTTCTTTCATTGTTCATTATCATATTTATGTGCAGTAAGTTCCATCAGAGGATTAGTAAGAAGACTGCACATCACTTTAAGACACCACGTCGTCCTTTTCCTGAACACAAAACTTGATGTTCTGTGACCTTTACCCTGCAGGCCACACAGCCCCACAGGTCCTGGTGTATTTTAACAGAAGAAGTCACCAAAATACTCATTTTTGAATTCATCACATTTATATGATTGAACACATGACTATGTTGATTTGTAAGGGGTTTTGCAAATTTTAGTTTACGGTCCCAAGTCTTTCTGATTTTCATAGCTGTGTTACTGCATTTGGACAGCTTGGGGTAGAAGTCAGAGCTGACCCTGGTGAGAGCTGAAGGCTCTGTCATGGGAACCTTGAACACATCTCTCAGGATGTGTTGTAATAATGGTTTAGATGTTAATTCATACTGTGTATTTTACTACAAATATGTACAGTGTTTATACTGTTATTATTTACATATTTACAAGATTATATTTTTACATGTGCTTCTTCAAAAACAGTTAGAGTACCCTCCTAATCCATCTCTATAGGTTTTGTCTTATTTACCTCAGTTTAAGTCCCCCTCACCTCTGATTGGTTAGTGTAGCAACGTGTGACTTAGAGACGGGAAGTGTTGTTGTGAAGTGGTCAAAGTGTGGGGAAAAGTAAAGGTGCTGCTTAAAAAAGTTAAGCTGTCTCCATCCAGCTGTTTATTTTATTAAGAATGATCCAAACCAGCACGTATTGAGCCCTTGCTTTACATAATGTTGGTGATCTCTTTATTTTTCCTATAGCATCATCACCAGGTTAAAATTAAATTGTACCAGTTTTGACCTGCAAAACATTTCCATTAGCTTCAGCTTTAGTCTTTAGTTCTAATTACCAAAATTTGGCATTTTAACATGCTAAGCTAAAATAGTGAACATGGAAATACCTTCTAAAAATCTAAATATTTGTATTTTCTCAATTTGAGCATGTTAGCATGCTGACATTAGCACTTATCTCAAAGCATCACTGTGCCCTAAAACAGCCTCACAGAGCCACTAGCAAGGCTGTGGACTCCTAGTCTCTCAGTTCTTTCTGCTTTGCTTTTTGTAACTGCATGCTTTACAAAATTTAGACAGCTTCGTGTTGAAAGCCCAAACCAACCTGCTGTTGTTCCATATTTACATAATGAGCTGTTGTGGTTTTCACTGAGTGGGTTCAGTAAGATTTACCTTACGGTGTGACACACAACTGTCAGGGAGCACCAGTGAAAATGTCATATCAAGATAGAATGACCTTGGCTTATTCAAAAAACAGAAAAAAAGTTTACTTGATTTAAAAAGAAAAGAAAAAAGTCTGAATGGGAGAGAGGAAGAGGAAGGGAGGCAGAATAGAAACGACCAGAGGCAGAGATAAAGACTCAGGACTCAGCAACCACAAAGGGAAGAGCAGTGTTAGGGAAAATAACAAGTGACAGATACAAATCACTGGCACTGCAGCACATGGTATCCGTGGCACTCATTCCACCAGACTGATTGATTTAGCCAACATAAAGCCTAGAGGGCTTTGGGTTGTCACACTAAGGGTAGCTCAAAGTGAGACTGAAAGCCTCTAAAAGGACACGCAGGGTGAAGAGAAATGCAACGTTTTTCTCATCCTTCTCTCTTACCAGACACGAATCCACAGCTAAAATTCACACATTGTTTAATCTTTTCAAACTCTGTGTGATTTCAAATAAGGTGTTATCAAGCTGTTTCTCTTTTGCTTCCCTCTTATCCCTGCCTCGCAAAAAAAATCTGTCTCTTTAAGAATACTACATGAGCTCCCCCTCATCCAAGTCAGTGTGCAAAAAGTTACCTTATATTGCACTGTCTCTCACGGTATTGCTACAGTCTTATTATGCGTAATATATATCTTTTTCATTTACACTATCTGCTTCATTGTCTTCAGGGTGTCAATGTTGGGTGAGCCTATCTTAAGCATGTTCTGAGTGAGGAGTGGGTAGAAATCCTGTAGAGTTTGCTCTCTACTATGAGGCTTTAACTCATATTCATACATATGGGTTGTTCACAGTGTGTACTAAATCTGATTTCCATGCCTGTACTTTCAAAGATAAAACAAGCAATATCTGAGAGACCTTGAAAATTGCACACAAAATTCAAATAGTAGTCATTCTAGATGTGAGATGTCACTTTCAGCATGGCATTTGCATGCTGGCTGGGATGAATTTGGGCACTTTTAGTCTCATACTCAAATGACCAATTCTGCTTTTGCTGAGTTGAGGGGTTCCGAGACAAAAGAGGAATGCTACAACTTTCCCAAATGGGCAATGATGCTAACAAATTATACGAGTGTGTTTGTACTCTCTAAAGTGGATACAATATTTCCTCAGTGGAAGGCTTCATCCTTTTCAGATTTTCAATGAGACAAATAATCAGAGTGATTCACTTCAGTTTACAGAAACACACATGATGCACCAAAACAAAACAAAATTTCCCGAGTACATATTTGCTCATGAGTTTGTGCTGAATCATTTCTGAGGGAGAGCTATTCTGGAAAAGCTGATAAAAATATCTTTCTTATATATCAACTGACTCTGAGTATGTAATTTTATGTCTACACAAATTTATACAGCAATATTTGAGGCGCCGCGTCTCCCCACAAAATATGTTTTCTATCCATGAAACAGGAGGTTTACTACTGATGTATGCTATCGCTCTGCCACAGATGGCCAGCTGAATGGGTTTTCTGCCCGATAGCAGCAGAGGGCTCCATCTCATTCTGGATGTTGCCTGAGCAGTAACTGGTTCACCTTTACCGCTCTCCAGTAGGACGCTGAACCATATGACACTTTAATGTTTAATATTCCCAAACACTTTAATGAACATGTCTTCCTGAAGTGATGGAGACTGATTGGACTGATTCCTTTTCTTCAAAGGAAACCTGTGCAGTCATTAAAAAACCAAAAGATGTTCATGAATAATCATGGCTTCACACCTTCTGCCTGCTCACATATCATATCTGACAACACAGAGGGAGAACAACGGCAGGTTATGGTTATTTAGTATACCATCCACAGTGGCCTCTATTGGCCATATAATCATTTACTCTGTGAATGTAATGAAATGCTAAATTAAAATTTAACTGTAATTGAATTTTAAATTAAATTGTCATTTAAATGCAACTCTGGTATCCACCTCGAAAATAATTAAACAGTCACTCATAAGATGAACTCTGTACCACGTTACTAGTACTCCATAATATTTCTTTTACGTAATAAGATTTTTTCTTTTTGTCATAGTTTTGCCCACGGTGTCCAACCTGTGATGGAATATGTGAATTAGTAACCCTTTAAGATGTTGAAATACTTAACACAACAGTGGTGAATTCCGTCTCTGGAGAGCAACTAAGATACGTACATGACAGAAAGGAAAGTCGCTTCAGTGGGAAAACTTGCATTAGCTTCTGATCCTGCAGGCATGGAGGCGTCCAGTGACAAGCTTTTCTGCTGCAAGTGGGTGCGCAGCAAGGTTCCCCTGGCTCACAGAGAGGAGCTGTACCACATCCTGAGGATGACGGGGCCTCTGGTAAGGACTTGCACTGTTTAAATACCCTGTTCTGTCTGTATGTAGTTGTGTGCATCAACGGTGTCCTCCATAGTGAGTTGATTTATACACTGGAAGATGGACGAGAGTGTTTTGTTTGAACTGTAAAAAGAATTGACTTTGTCTCTATTGTAGAGGCAGCAATCGGTCAACCTAAGCCAATGGTTACATGCTGCAGTGGTTACAAGCTGCCAAAGCACTGACAGTGTGGTAGCTCATTTACAAAGATGGCCATGCAAATTCATTGTAACCTTTATTGTAACATCACCTGTGAACTGGTAGGTGTATCAACTGCAGCGTTGTTGGTGTTTGTCATTCCAGCTGCTCTCTCGAATCCTCAATTACCTGCTTCCATTTGTGGTCACAATGTTCTGTGGACGTCTGGGAAATGACGTGATGGCTGGCTACGGATTGGCTTCTGCTGTAAGTGGTCATCTGTGTGCTCCACAGAGCTACGTGGAGATTAACATGAGAAAATGAGAGGTGAAGATGTAATTTCAAGGGAGTTGGTGGAATGAAAGCGAACCTTCCCATGGATAGCTTTTACAGTCCTCTCACCAACCTGATGATTTAATCAGTGTATAGTACATTTACACTCATGAGTCATAGAAATATGGCAAACCCCTTTAAGTATGTTTCATGTTCATTTCAGACTATTAACGTCACCACTGCAGCAACAGGATGTGGTCTGGGACTCGCATGTGATACGCTGGTGTCTCAGGTTTGTAAAGCTCTTTGTCCAAAACAAATTTGCCCGCAATTCCACTGACTCCAGAACCCAACTGTTCATTACGCTCTTCCATGTAATGATTAACATTGTTTGTGCACTGTCGTGCAGACATTTGGCGGTAGGAACCTGCTGCGGGTGGGAGTGATCCTTCAGCGGGGCATCATCATCCTGCTGCTGTTCTGTCTGCCTTGCTGGGGTCTGCTCATCAATGCCCAGGCCATCCTGTTATGTCTGGGCCAGGACCCTGAGGTGGCCAGGTAACAAACCTGCCTCCAGGGTTCTGAAGTCCTTATACAATAGCTTAACATTTCTGAGCAGGAGTGGAAATATCTGTGCTTAAACTGATAAAATTGATATCAGTTGATGTATGTTAAACGATCATTTCCTTACCTTTAACTGGATCTGAATACAGCTTCTTGATTTCAGAATAGCCCAGCGGTATATTACAGCCTTTCTTCCAGCAGTGCCAGTGAGTTGTGGCTTTTCTCTCGCATTTATGTACTAATTCAATACATTATTAGTGATGAATAGAGAAACTACTTTCCCACACACCTTAAAGTCAACAGTTTTCATCCGTCTTTGTCTTTTAGGCAATGTTTCTACATCAGCTTCAGGTGTCTTATCTGCAGAACCAGGTGTGTTAATGTCTTTTACACAGTTCTGTCCTCTTATTGCACAGAGTCTAAATATGCTATGTGGGGAGGTATAGCTAAGTGGTACTCGTTGCATCATCATCTCATCATCTGTTTGTGTACTCAGGGTATAATACTGCCTCAAATGTACACTGCCGCCATGGCAAACATTGCAAATGTGGTGACGAACTACGTCTTTCTTCACTGGCTGGATCTGGGGGTTAGGTAGGTGTAGGTGTTCTCGACAACATTTTAAATGTGAATAAAACTGTTGCTCACACTGATATCACTGTGTCTGTGTGCGTGTCTTACAGTGGATCTGCAGCAGCCAATACTCTGTCTCAGATTTACATCTGTGCTTTTCTGTTTGCTTACATTTGGTGGAAGAAGCTCCATGTGAAAACATGGGGAGGTGAGGGATTTCATTCTTATGCTCTCTCTGTGATTACTTACAGTACATGACACTGTTCAGCCTCCATCTTTTTTTAGACGACATAAATGAGTTTCTCTCTCCCCCTGCAGGCTGGTCTGTGGAATCACTGCAGGAGTGGGGTTCCTACATGAAACTGGCCATCCCAAGTACATTGATGACCTGTTTTGAGTGGTGGGTTTATGAATTTGGGGGATTTTTTGCAGGTAATCCAAATATTTTTTATGATTACTTGGAGTCCATTCTTACAGACATACATTTAATTATGCTATCTAATACTGTCTGTAAGCCATTAAACCAAATTTTAAGTCGTGATTTCTCCTTTGTCTCTAATGATCAGGGATGCTGAGTGAAGACGAGCTGGCAGCTCAACATGCTGTGATAATGGTGGCATTCATAACCTACATGGTAATTTGTAGTGACTGCAAATCAAAACTTTTCATTATCCCTTTAAAAGTGACAATTCCTCAGATTTAGACCGGTTAAAAAAATAACTGTCACAAATTATAGTTGTTTCGCTTCTGAACCACTCTCAGGAGCAGGCTTTTTTGCATGACATGATTGATGATTTGATGATGATTGTTTTTTTTAATATATTGATTTTTTTATTTTTTTCAAAATGATGACTCCATAGTTTCCTCTCGGTGTTCAAGCTGCAGCGTGTGCCCGTGTGGGTAATGCTCTCGGGGCAGGAGACACTGCCAGGGCAATCCTCACCAGCAAGATGTCACTCACTCTTGCAGGTCAGCAATAAACATTTTCTGTTGCCTTTATTAAGAAATCAGCATCTGATGTTTGGTTTCATCAACATGTTTTACTGTTGGACAGACTTCACAGCTCCTCTTTTACAGGCAGCATGGCGGTTGTTGAAGGTCTGGTGCTTGGCTCTACTAAAACAGTGATTGGCTCCATCTTTACCTCTGATGAGTGAGTCTCCACAGCTGCACTCACATTTCACCAACTGTATGACAAAGTTGTAAGAGTACAACTAGACACCATGTTAATTATCATTTCAGGAAGATCATAAGTCTCGTCTCCCATTTGATGAATGCTTACTGCTTCCTTCAGTTCTTTGATGGTCTTGTGGTGAGTCTACCAGCTTGTGTCGTGGTCAACAACAAAATATATTTGCGGTATGATGCCAAAAGCAAGTCATATACTGTATATATCAAACGTGAAATTTCTTTTTCCCCCTCCTAGTGTGTGTGCACGGGCATCTTCTTGGGCACGGGCAAACAGAAGATACCAGCTGTGGCTAATTTCATTGGATACTACTGCATAGGACTTTCACTGAGTGTTACTTTAATGTTTGTCGCAAAGCTGAGAGTTTTGGGTAATTAAATGAATGTTTTGTTGTTTTCATTGACATTCAAGACAAGTACATGGCTGCGTACTAAGAGCAGTTTATCATAAGTGAAGCCTGCTGTGCCCTTGACAGACTAATTTGTCTTTTTATCTGGAGGTTTTTGGCTGGGACAGCTCATTTGTGTCGTCTTACAATCCACCTTCTACATCATTGTGATCTTCAACCTGAACTGGAAGAGGATGACAGAGGAGGTAGGCCACTGGTTAATCTAACAATCAGAATCACGCAGGGCCTCATCTGTTCATATGCAATGACAGAATTAGTTTTATTTCTACAGCACTGGTCTCTGAGACAAATCTGGCAAATTTCAACAGCTTTTTGTTAAACGTGTGCTGAAATTGGCAGTTAAGTTTTTATCTCTGCTTGTTTGCAGGCTGTGAAAAGAGCTCAGAAAAAGATACACATGACATTATTAAGTGCAGCTGCTCTGTCAGACGCTCCGGGTAACAACACTATCGGCCAGACAGAGAGTAATGGGAACGTAAGTGGCCAGTTATTCTGAGAGGCTTGTTTATTCTGAACGCTAACAACCTAAACGGCTTTTCATATCTCATTTCACACTGTAATCAATGAACTTTTCTATTTTGGTTTTGATGTAATACGTTTCTATAAGATACTCAATATCTGATAGCTTTCCTAGTTGGACATATGATGTTTTTTCCTTTCCAGTCAGTGGATGGCTACATGTCTGTAAGAAGTGAATGCCATGATGGCAACACTGAGATGCAAGGTGGACATGTGGTCCAGCAGGTGAAGGGAGGTCGTCTCTCCACCACCCAGCTGATCCTCAGGCGAGGCATCACTATGTTTGCAACCGTTGCACTTCTGGCTGTGGGAACAAGTGTGCACTTTCTTGTGCCCTTGCCAGAGATCCTTTCTTCAGAGGACTGGATCAATACTACATACACTCCTGATCAAATTTTCTCCACTGTGCCGGTCCCAATAGAAGAGACAGCGTAACCTTGAGAACTTTGATCATGAAATCATTGTTTGTGGGACTCAATAGCTGTGAGAAGCTCGGGGTTAAACTGTGGCAGATTGGCTGAAAAGTGACATGAATGAATTTAAGAGATGAATTCATTGAAAGTTTCATTCCCCTTCTCTTCTTCTTCTCATTGACTTTCATGTCATTTCTACCTGTAATGAAAGCTGTTTTTAGGAGCTCTACAGATCCTATTTCAAAACTCATCTCTAGTCTTGGGACAGAAAAAATAATGGTGTTTGTAGAAATGTGAATAGACTTTCTATTTTATTGAATAAAAAAAGTAGTGAAGTTTCGTGGGTTGAATTTTGTGCTTTTGTATTCAGTGGTTGTTTACCCTTGGGACTAAAAAGAGACAAAGTAAACTGTTTTTCATTCAGGGCTGGACAGTAACAAAGCACATTACTTCAGTACTGTACTTAAGGATATTTTTCCAGTATTTGTACTTTACTTTATTATTTATTTGGAAACTTAAGACTTTTATTCAACTACACACACACACACACACACACACACACACACACACACACACACACACTGCCAAAGCTGTTTCAGTACACTGCCATGCTGTTTTGTGAGGGTTGTTCTGTGTTAAATAAAAAAAAAGAGAGGAAAAAAAAAAAAAGAAACTAGAATGACAATGGCGGCCCTTTTGTTTATTCAATTGTCATTTTATGGCCATTTCTATAGGGTTTGTATTATAGAAGCTTTTTATTCCACATGTTCAACAGTAAGTCAGTTCATTCAGTAGGTTGTTTTCAAGTCATTAGGTTCTGTAAATGCACTGTGGAAAAATACAACAATGTGCTGACATAAAAAATTTACCTTTTGAATACTTGTGTATTTTTAAAAGCAAGTCCTCCAGTACTTCTACTCGTATTGGAGTGATATTTGACCAGGAGTATCTCTACTTTGACTTAAGTAATGGAGTTGTGCACTTTGTCCACCTCTGTTTTTGTTGACTAACATATAAAGGTTCACTATTAACAGATTTTTCATCATACCAAAGATAAAACATTTACAGAATGGTAGACCAGAACATCATTTGGAGACAATTTAACTCCATGAAGCCTTTTCATATTTAGTGGCTAGATAATAACAGAAAAAATGTTCTTGGAGGAAAATTAGAGGAACTAGAGGCAGTAAATTGTATTTTAACCACTCAAATCAAAACTGTCTTGCCTCCAAGTCCCACATCTTTGTCTTTGTTGTGATTGCAGGCCTTTTTCCTGTCTGCGTTGTTTCAGCTGGTCTTGGCTTAGTTCCAGGGAAGTTGTGACCACAGCAAGATTTCCATTCTGTCCAACACCCTGGAGAGCAACTAAGATAAGTACATGGGAGAAAAGACGGACACTTCGGCATCAGAGGGACCTGCATTGGCATCTTATCGTGCTATAGACATGGAGGCATCCAGTGACAAGCTTTTCTGCTGCAGGTGGGTGCGCAACAAGGTTCCCCTGGCCCACAGAGAGGAGCTGTACCACATCCTGAGGATGACGGGGCCTCTGGTAAGGATTGGCACTGTTTATATACCTTCCTCTGTCTGTAAGGCACTTTGTGGACTGAGGCTACCTTTGCTGAAAAGCTGATTTAGACAACTGAAGATTGATGATATTCTTTCTTTGCCAAAGAAGGTTAAGATGTCTGGAAAACAAGATTCTATTTCTGAGACTTAGGAGAAGAATCCAATAGAACAGTGTTTGGCAGGTTTCAGACAGTGGCTGAACAGTGGCGGCAACCTGCCAAAAGTGACGACAGTGTGGTAGCTTATTTGCCTAGTCATAGTCTGAGTGTCATGATAAGTAATTGCAACTTGTGTTTACTGTATTTTACAATCTGTGAGCTGGTAGCTGTATCAACTGCGCCGTTGTTGGTGTTTGTCTTTCCAGCTGCTCTCTCGAATCCTCAATTACCTGCTTCCATTTGTGGTCACAATGTTCTGTGGACGTCTGGGAAATGACGTGATGGCTGGCTACGGATTGGCTTCTGCTGTAAGTGGTCATCTGTATGCTTGACAGAGCTATGTGGAGGCTAACACGAGAAAATGAGAGTTGGCAGAGGGAAAATGAAATGTAAAAATGTACAAATGTAAACTCACCTTCCCAAGATAGCTTTTACAATTCTCTCACAAACCTGATGATCACTAGTTTAGGTCAAACCCATTCAAGCATGTTTCATGTTCATTTCAGACAATTAATGTCACCACTGCAGCAACTGGATATGGTCTGGGGCTGGCATGTGATACGCTGGTGTCTCAGGTTTGGAAATCCCTTTTGAAAAGATGACATAAGACACTGGAATTTTTATTGACCCCCTTGTGTTTATCACTGCCGTCCCCTCTAAATTGTTAATTATGTCGTGCAGACATTTGGTGGTAGGAACCTGCTGCGGGTGGGAGTGATCCTTCAGCGGGGCATCATCATCCTGCTGCTGTTCTGTCTGCCTTGCTGGGGTCTGCTCATTAATGCCCAGGCCATCCTGTTATGTGTGGGTCAGGACCCTGAGGTGGCCAGGTAACTAACAGCACCTCACCTGCATGTAATCCTATTGCAACCCCTTCCAGTGATGCGGACAATTTTGAATAGTAATGAGTCAGAGCTTGAGACAACCTCTCACGTTTTAACAAACACCATCTCAGCATTAAAATCAGATGTGGTCTCCACAGATTCACTGAACAGTTTCAGCATAAACAGACAATCTGTATTCCAGATATTCACCACATGACATTCACCAATTGTATAAAGTAAAGATATCTTGGTTTTATTGCACAAATCTTGCTCCTAATCTTTTAACCATTAGACACACTGTGCTTTACCTGTATTTAAATATATATAGCCTGTATAATATTTCTTTAAAGCTGCATTATTAGATTTCGGTCACCCATTGGCAAAGTAACTCTCAAAAAAGCTAACAGACACACAGCCATCATCGCCTTATGAAGATAGTAGGGCTAACTTACAAATGTTGCAGACACAGAGCAACACTATCATCCTACTGGTGGTATGACTCTGTTCACCGGACCATTATAAGTGGGTTACGGTCCTGAAAGATATCTGACTCTTTAGCTTGCTAGATATCCAAGTTCAGCAGCTACTCACGAACTTGTCAGCTGTTTGCTTCTGGTAAGGTTGACTCGATGGGGTTTTCACAGTGAATGTGAATGCTAGCTGCCTGCTGCTGCTACCGTAGGGGTTCATGGTTGACAAGAGCAGTAAGATGTGAGGGGCGTAAAATCAGAACAAGGTGCTAGTGATTTCGGCAGCTTTAACTTGTTAGGAAATAGGACATTTTCCAAACTTAGCTTTCTGGCAGTGAAACTAATGATGGCAGAAAACTAATGATGCTCAACAGTGAATATTTTATTATATAATAGTATAATGCTTGTTTGTCTTTAATTTGAACTGAATGTAGTGCATTGATTTCAGAATAGCCCAGCTGTATATTACAGCCTTCCTCCCTGCTGTACCAGTGAGTCCTGACTTTTCTCTCGCCTTTTATCCAACATTTAAAAAACATTTTCAGTTATTATTTTGCAGTTTTTTCTGAACAATAAGATGTTATATATTTAAACAACATATCAAAATCTTCTTTCTGTGCAGGCAATGTTTCTACATAACCTTCAGGTGTCTTACCTGCAGAACCAGGTACACACTGTCCTGAACTAATTCTGTGTTGATCCAGTTCTGTATCATATTATTGCAGCGTATAAAAATGTTGTAAATCTTAATCTAATTGAATTTCTGATGGAAAAGGTATGAGTGGTGGTAATAACACTGCCTGCCTTGTGTACAGGGTATAATACTGCCTCAAATGTACACTGCCGCCATGGCAAACATTGCAAATGTGGTGACGAACTACGTCTTTCTTCACTGGCTGGATCTGGGGGTTAGGTAGGTGTAGGTGTTCTCGACAACATTTTAAATGTGAATAAAACTGTTGCTCACACTGATATCACTGTGTCTGTGTGCGTGTCTTACAGTGGATCTGCAGCAGCCAATACTCTGTCTCAGATTTACATCTGTGCTTTTCTGTTTGCTTACATTTGGTGGAAGAAGCTCCATGTGAAAACATGGGGAGGTGAGGGACAGTTATATTTAGTAGATATTTGTTGTGTCCTTATGACCTTGTGGATTACTTTGTTCATTTTCCAAGAAGCCAGCCAAAGGTTTTCTATCTCTACATAAATAAGTTTATCTCTCCCCCTGCAGGTTGGTCCGTAGAATCACTGCAGGAGTGGGGTTCCTACATGAAGCTGGCCATCCCCAGTACACTGATGAAGTGCTTTGAGTGGTGGGTTTATGAGTTTGGAGGATTTTTTGCAGGTAATCTAAATAATAGATATTTGTAATTCATTTGATTTCATTCAACCCGATACAAACTCCAAGTCATGACTGTGATTTCTTCTCTAACGATCAGGGATGCTGAGTGAAGACGAGCTGGCAGCTCAACATGCTGTGATAATGGTGGCATTCATAACCTACATGGTACTGAATATAGTCAGAGCGCTACATTCTTATTTTAAAACTTTTCTCCCAACACGTTTGAATTTGAGGTTGAAAGTTTGTTTACCTTTAGTCAGATTCAGTTAACTTCTGAACACTCTCAGGAGCAAACTCTTTTTCATGCTTGTTCAAAAATGATGACTCCATAGTTTCCTCTCGGTGTTCAAGCTGCAGCGTGTGCCCGTGTGGGTAATGCTCTCGGGGCAGGAGACACTGCCAGGGCAATCCTCACCAGCAAGATGTCACTCACTCTTGCAGGTCAGCAATAAACATTTTCTGTTGCCTTTATTAAGAAATCAGCATCTGATGTTTGGTTTCATCAACATGTTTTACTGTTGGACAGACTTCACAGCTCCTCTTTTACAGGCAGCATGGCGGTTGTTGAAGGTCTGGTGCTTGGCTCTACTAAAACAGTGATTGGCTCCATCTTTACCTCTGATGAGTGAGTCTCCACAGCTGCACTCACATTTCACCAAATGTGATTGTTCGAGTACTAGTGCTACACATAAAGACCAGGTGTGATAAATATAGATCTTACTAACCATATTTCAGGAAGATCATAGGTCTGGTTTCGCACTTGATGAATGCCTACTGTTTCCTCCAGTTCTTCGATGGTCTTGTGGTGAGCCTTACCGTTTTTTTTGGTTAGCAAAACAAATATATTTGCATTATTATCAAAAACATGTAAATTAAGTCAAATATAAAATGTTTATCTATCTGGATGTTACCGAGTGAGAATGCATAATAATTAGAGATTTGTCTCTTTACATCCTAGTGTGTGTGCACAGGCATCTTCTTGGGCACGGGCAAACAGAAGATACCAGCTGTGGCTAATTTCATTGGCTACTACTGCATAGGACTTTCACTGAGTGTTACTTTAATATTTGTAGCAAAGCTGAGAGTTTTAGGTAATTGCATAAAGAGACCTTCTTTTGTGATTTCCAAAATATTTTTTACATTTTTTAAATGAAGTCGGCCGTGCACATAACTGACGAAGTGGTCTGTTTCTCTGCAGGTTTTTGGCTGGGACTGCTTGTTTGTGTCATTTTACAATCCACCTTCTACATCATTGTCATCTTCAAGCTGAACTGGGAGAAAATGACAGAGGAGGTAGGCTTTTCAGCGCCTCTGAGTTTGGACTTCAGTATCAAACTGTGCCTTCAAAACCTACTGTATTTGTTACACGTAAAGGTCTCTGCTTGCTTGCAGGCGCTGAAACGAGCTCAGAAGAACACTCACATGATATTAATAAGCACAGCTGCACTGTCGGACACTGATGGTAACAATACTGCTGACCGGACAGCAGGTAATGGAAACGTAAGTGTCCTGCTAAACTTTCAAAACCTATATTATTTTTCCTCACTTGTCTCCTCTTGTCATTAAGTTTTTGACATCCTTTGAGTTTTACTGTGTCTACATATGATTTAACTAAATAAAGTAATGATGAATATGATATTTTCTGGCAGTCAGTGGATGGCTATATATCTGTGAGAACTGAGTGCCATGATGGAAATACAGAGACACAAGATGGACATGTGGTCCAGCAGGTGAAGGGAGGTCGTCTCTCCACCACCCAGCTGATACTCAGGCGAGGCCTCACTATGTTTTTGGCTGTCGGACTTCTGGCTGTGGGAGCAAGTGTGCACTTCCTTGCACCCTTTCCACAGACCTTTTCTTCAGAGGCCAACTTTACGAAGGCCTGGATCAATACTACGTACACTCCTGATCAAATTTTATCCACTGTTCTGGTCCCAAATGAAGAGTGAGATTGACTTCAAGAGTTCAACATAATCACAATGTTTCTGTTTAATCTTATAAATACAGAGGTTGTCGACCTCTCTGTAGTTTGCCAGAATGTGGTTGTGAACCAAATGCCTTCAGATTCACTGGAAAATCCTGTGAAATAATGGTTTAAGAGTAATATTTTGCTTCAGAGATTAATTCATTGCTCATACCTCCTCCTTCCTGCTTATCTGCACTTCTGCCTCTCTACTGTGCTGCTCTGACTTCCTGCGATGGAAGCAGCAGCATCATGAGTTGATGAGTTACTCATGAGTTACTCCACTGAATACAACAGACTTTGTTCATGTTCATGTAACCAAGTTAGTGATCAGTAGGTTAATAATGATTCCAGCAGCCAGGATGAATAGCATGGCAGCCAGAGCCAACCCTCTCCGCAGAACCAGAGTCCTGTGATCCAGCTCCTCCTTCACTGTTGGTTCCTCCTCAGTGTCAACCAGGTCCATGTTGTCTGTTTGGCCATGTGAGTTACCTGGAACATCTGGCTGCGGACCTGGACATAAATATGCAAATGTCACATTTTCACTTCAACTAGGAACTTCAAATTAAAAGATTCTATCTGCAATTTTGCGAAAAATTTGTCATTCGCATGAAACTATTCCTTGAAGGTGATCGGTTTATTTTTGGTTTTATGCATTAATAGCTCAATAATTGAAATTGTAAATAATATTATGAATGCCATGTTTTTTTTCTTTTTGTTTTTTTTTGTTTGTTTGTTTTTTTTCTACCATTAGCTAGACTACTAGTTTGCTAATGTCAATTACACAACATGCTGATGTTTATTAGCAATAATAAATGGTATTTTTAACTCAACTGGGACTACATTAGAGATGGCAGTGGTTATGGCTACAATTTTAGAATGAAATAATTTGTGGTTAATTCTAGTTTCTACTTAGCTAGAAAGGCAGGGGTTGTGTCAGTTTAGCTTGTAACTTCAGCAAAGATACAAAGATGATTTTTTTCTGTGCTGAATAGGATAAATGTTGTCTTTCTTTCTAACAGTATAAAATACTTTAGTTGCTGCATTATCTTTCTTACTTGTGTCTGTGGAGCTCCCACGCATGCCCGCTCTTATTTGAGCCTGGAGGAAAAACAATGTTCAAACATTATATTCATACAGAAGTAGCCTTAGGCCATGTATAATGGGAAGATTTACCTCTGAATACTAACCTCGACTGTAACTTTATTCCAGTTCATTCTTGCCAGGTAGAAAATCAGAAATGAGCATTGTAGAAACACACAGGTAAACAAGCCCATCCACAGACCTGTAAAAGAATTGAGTTGTTTGGAAACAGTAACAAGCAAATGTTGATGCTGTGGTGAGCTCCTACTAAAAAAAAGATGCTGGGGATAAAACTTGAAAATTACCAGTCAACAATGTGGTACAAAACAGCTAAAGGCTAAAGAGAACATCTCTGCTGTGAATCTTACCCTTGATTCCTAATTTGGCAGCAAACATCAATGGCACTCCAATAGGGAAACCAATGCCATAATATCCCAAAGTGTTGCAAATAGCCCCAACTCTCTGTTTACCTGCTCCTTGTATAATGCCACTTGTGGCACCCTAGTCACACACAAAAATAAATATGTCATTAGACTTGCCAAAAACGCCTGTAATTCTTCACAAATACAACAATCTGTGGGTATATCATGAGATCTTGACATAATGGAAGGGATATACTTACTGATATTGCATCTAGGAGGATGACTGGAGCATAGAAACTTATAACATCAGCAACCCTTTCCCTGATTTGTCTGTTAGGAAAGAAAAGACTCAAAATTTAAGAGAGAAAATGACAAGAATATTACATTTGTGTGTATTTTGGAGCACAGTGCAATTTTATACTATTCTAGTATCTCTGACAAAAGAGAAATAAGTGAATTGTCTTTGCTATGATGCTACACAGCTTGAGTGGGCCTGTCAAAACATTTGCCTCAAGTTAATGTGTAAAAGAATATCTATGCAGAGTTCACTGTTTTTGTTGCAAGCAATGACTCTCATAATGGGGAAAGTTCATATAAGAGACCTGCTATCGCCGGCAGACTTGACTCAGCATGTGTTAATGTAACACTCCCTGGGAAAAGAGTGTTTTTACAAAGCAATGAGATTTGTAGTTATAAAAACACATGATAAGATGTACTCACTCATCGTACGTAAAAATGTAGGAGATATGGCCCTTTAGACTCGCAATGAGAACTGCCAAACATATAGACACTGACCCTGTGGTAAAGAGTGACAGACTCGATTATCCACCAGTTGCATCATTCAGAATCATTCATTTTTTTCTGTAACACGCTGACATTTATTCACACAACCTAACCTCATTGGTCAGCCTTTTCTGCTGGAGCAGTTTATGCCCTGCTCTAGGGCACCTCATAAGTCGATGACTCGATGACTCACTTTATGTTTTCAGTCAAGAGAACTTGTTCTATAACTCTAAGCTACTCCAGCATGTAATTTCAGTGACAGAGTGAAATTTGAACAATTCAAGTATTATGTCAACTTAAAATACATGCCATTTTAATGACATGTGGACAAAAAGGATTAAATAGTGTGTAAGTGCACACTGACCTGAGCAGAACATTGACATTTTAGCAGACAGCTTGGCCTGCTCTGTTTCTCCAGCTCCCAAGGCATTTCCAACTCTTACACTGCCTGCTACACTAAAACCAATAGGGAACTAATGACAAACATACAATGTTAATATGCTGTCAACAATTTGATGTATATTCAGTGTTTGGTAGAGGAGAGATTATTTCACATGAGCGAAGTCACCATGTATGCAATATTTGCCAGCTGGTATACGACTGACTGAGCTCCAAGTTCCACCTCACTTATTAGACCTGTCAACAACAAACAGCAGTTAGATTTCAGACCAACTTTACTTCACACAGATGCTTTAAAACCGCAGTGTGACCTTGTGACAGTACCTGCCAGAAAAGCTCCAATTTCATACGTCCACCACTCAACACAAAGCATCACCATGCCGGGGATGGCCAAGTGAATGAATGAGCCCCAGTTCTGCATGCACTCTTTTGACCAGCCTGTGTAGTCAAACAGTGAATGAGTATGTTACTCATTTACTCAGTCAGTTAAGAATGAAAGCTCATTGTTCAGTGAAGACTCTTCCTGAAGTACTGCTGCTTGCACACAAGGGTATAAAACTACACCGTAGTTTATGCCCTCAGGATGTCAGATATAAGACATTTTATGCTGTTGTAGAAGAAGAAATGTTCTCCACAGACAAGTACTGCATGCAAAAATAGAAATTTACTCCAAAGTACCACACAAAAGCTTCACTGTGTTGCGTTTGTTGTAGATATTGCTCACACATTTCTGATCAAAACAGTATTATTCACCTTAAACTGTAGGAAGAGGTGCAGATATTGCTTTTTCTGACACAGTTGCACTCACAGTTTTTTGTAATACTATTATTATTACTCTATCTTTTAAGATAGGTGTTATGTTTTCTTTAAGTGCCTTTAACAACTAACTAGTGTATTTTCTGATCACCTATACATGACCTGTAACTAAGATTCTAAATATTTCATATATCAAAATCCTGATTTGTGTTGACTCTTCAAAATTGGAGTATTTTTGCCTCTTAAGCTACAGCTTGATCCTCTTTTATTCATTGCTATAATAACTCATTATAACGCATGCTGAGGGAAACTACTGGAGTCCCTGATTATATGCAGGATCACTATCTTCCAAAGCAAATGTACTCACCTCCCCAGGTGGCCTTATGAAGACCTCGCCACATGATATAAGCATATAGAATTCCAGCCATGGCGAACTGAGAAATGGTGTTGGCAACAGCAGAACCACTGCAAAGAGTATTTTATAGTATGACTGGCTATGTGATGCCACCAGTAATGATGATCCTGAATGAGCCATGTGCAGTCCAGTAAACGATACTCACGCTACTCCCAGTTTTAATGCGTGGAGAACGACGTAGTTGATGAGAGCGTTCAGAAGATTGACCACAAAGCCTGTGATTACCTGTGGCCATATGATGCCCTAAAAGAAAAGTGTCACATATTATTCTTATCAGACACATGCAAAATGTAGGAGCTCCTTAAGGGTTTTTCACCACTTGGTCTCCCTCCCATTAACAGGCAGAAGATGTATAATTCAACAATTCATGGATACATCTGCACACGATGAGGAGCCAATTTAAAAACTTAAAAGGGAGCACTGTTGAGAACAGTGTTGCGAGACCTTGAGAAAGTAGAAATTACTGTACAGTTTGGGACTCAGCACTTGGAGGTTTGTGGTTTCATGCACATTTGTTTTAAGTCCCTTGACATGGAGAAGTTCAGGCAGCCCTGACCTCATTACCATTTGAATTGGGACAGCATTAATCCCTAATGTCACATCAGTATGCAGCCTGGATCTACACTGTAGCCAAATGAATAGAAAGCTGGCTAATAGAATTTTTCTGTATATTGGATCCACGCTATCCTTTTGTGGATAAAAGGAAGCAAATCATTGGCTCTGTGACCCCTCTTTTATATAATCAAACTGTCTTATTACTTAATGTTGAGTAATAATGGACCTTACCTGGTTTTGCAGATATTTTGTTTCTAATGAATACATGAATGTAGCCTGTGAAGACAAAACAATAAAAATATCAATAAAGCTACTACATTGCTATTCATCTATTCATCAAGAAGCATTAATTCCTACTCAGGATCAAGGGCAGAGGCTGTTTTCTATCCCAGAATGTACTGGACAAAGGACAGGATCACATCTTGTGCAGGCCACTTGCACAAGATGTGATCCTTCAAAGGAGGCTGGGCTTCATACTGCAATGTCAATGTACAGTATATAGCCTTTGTTTAATGAGATAGTCTTCAGACTACAGAAGAAGAAATAGCACAAATATAGTCAGTCACATAAAACCCTAAACACACAAACAGCAATGATCACAGATATCACTAAATGGGTCCAAAGATTAAAATCATCATGTGAGATGTGCTGTTCCAGTTCCAGTCCCAATTTTTATGGTGCCAAAGCTCTGAGATCAATTTTTTTCAAGTTCACTATTTACCCACAGTGCATCTATAAAGTTAGAGTTCTGGACTGATGAACACCTTAAATATTAGTTGTATAATAATAAGACATACTCACAGGAAGTGCTGGCATGAAAATCTTCACATACATCTGAGCCAACCTAGAGAGAGATACTTCATCAGATCCAACAAGAAAAGAACAAGCAGAGGGAGAGGGAGAGGTTTTTTAAAGACAGCTGACCTGGCCACCTCTGGTTCCTGTCTGACCGCCAAGAGAATGGGCTCTGTGTTGATGAGGATCGCCCAGCAGGGGAAACACGCCAGTATCAAGATGAGGATCGCCCGCTGCATAATGACCCCAACTCTCAGGAAGTTACCACTCCCAAAGGTCTAAAACCAGAGGGTATGTATTTTTTTTCCCTATTATCCCTATAATCTTCTTTTCAAACTCTTGACAACGCTTTTCGTATCTGATTAAAAAAATGTGTGTGACAGGCTGAGACTCATACCTGAGAAATCAGAGTAGTACATGCTGATGACAACCCATAGCCAATAGATATACCTGTAACATTAATAACCTGAGGATATAACAGAAATATTGGTGGATTAGGTTTTGTTGCTATATTGGTTTAACTTGAGAGGACATTATTATACTGTACTGTACATTACTTACTGCTATGGCCAAAGACACTGATGCCAGCTCTGTCTTCCCCAGATGGCCACAGAAAATAGTGCTGACTAAACCCACTGCAAAAGCCATGAACTGGGATATAATCTTATGAGAAAAATTCAAATGAATCAAAATTAGTTTGGACACCGCCATTATTATCATCATTATTATCATTGTTGTAGTATGATTGACTAATTGGACAGTGACTGTACAGTAAATGGACACTACTTACCACTGGTCCGGCCAGTTTAGACAACTCTTTGACTTCTGTCTTGAAACCAACAGGGACCAACATGCGGATCCGCTTCAATACGAAACAGTCACTCCAGGAAGAAAGAGGGGAGCTCTGTGTGCTGCTCTCCATGATCCAGTAGGTACGTGTTGCTCTTTTCACCGGTGTATGTTGCTTTTAGGCCCCTCTGCGTTCAAGTCAGTGGAGGATCTCTGTCAGCGTGTGTGATGATTAAAACCTATGTAATCCTGCTTTCATATAAGTCACGTGAAGTCAGCTGGTATGTCCATAGGTCACTGTGTGAGGAAACACTAGCTGAAAAGTTCCCTTTTGATGCAGCATTGTCCCAACAGATGGAGCCATTTCTCTATTAACTGACCTCATTCTTGATGTGAAGAGTCACAATTAGTTTCAAGATTTTCATAATGAGCAGCACATCACAAATGGAATTAAATTAATCATTAACTGCTGACCTTATACTTAAGAGATGAGTAAGTAAGTAAGTCTGTTGAAACAACTTAGTTATCCCTGTCCTTAATTTTGCCAAAAAATCAACATTAATTATTTATGAAAAGTACCATAGTCTAAAACTTAGTTAAGAGCCATGTCTTTATAATTATTAATGGATTGATTCTGAAGCCGCTAGTAATTTTGAATACCCCTTTGTTAATGATTACATGGTTATTGATCAGTGTTATTAGACCTATTTATGACAAAGTCCATTTGATAACCCCTGACCATCTGAACCTGTCACTTTTAGTAGTTTTTTTTCTCATTTTATTTAATTTGATGTAATTAGGACTTTTTTAGCATAACTGTGAAGACCAAGAGGTTCTTAATGTACCCTTACTCTGAGAAATAAGGTGTATTGGGATTAAGGCTTTCCTGTCTTGTTTATCTATATTATAATGTAGCCAACAAGAGTTGTTTAAAGTGGTCTTAAAAGGGAATCCTGACTCCGTTGTCATCGTTGATTTTCTTAACTAATTTCAGAAGGATGTGACATTATTGAAGGGAATATAAAGGCAAATGCAGGATTATTAAAATTAATGATGTGGTTTGTAGAGTTCTGTAAGAGAACATGCTCATCTCAGCAATTTATCCTGAAGTTTGCTGTACAGTGCTGTACTGTACTGGTAATTAGGATAACAAAGTACATTGTAGGTAAGTGGTTTCACACAGGTTTGATCCCTATGACAAATTCTGTACCTTCACCACTAGATCATGTGCTGGCTAGATCAGGACATAAAAACAATCACTCTGATCTCTTTCACAAGAGGCTCGATGAGGGAAACTGCTCATCATGTTTGTTACAAGGAACAACCTCAGCATCAGGTGATTCTCTCCTGTAGGTCTAAAGAGAAGACGTCATCAGTTTGGAGTGGAGGTGCACGCTCTTTGGTCACCAAAATGTCTGTGCTTAGTTTTGACATGCAAGAGAAAAACAGACAACTTTGTATATGTCAGTGCGGGACTCAATTGACCCGGCAGTTTCATCAAAACAGTAAATTGAAAACTTCAAAGGGAGGGACAGAATAGTAGGGTTGCACTGCCTAAACCTCTTATTACACCTAAAAATGCCCTTTTTGAGAGTGAAGCGGTGCAAAGAACACATGAACTGTGGTCATACAGTCCGATGAGTCATCCTCCACTCTCTCTCTGAGCACATGTGCGGCCCACGCAAATCAAGTGTCTAAAAGGGGAACTGTCCCTAAGGTGCAGAGTTCTGGGTGCATTTCCTGGCAAGAGGTAAATCCATGGCATCCCTTGGAAAGCACCAGTAAACAGGCAGTGACTGTAAAAGAGAGCATATGATTTTTAAATGAAGCATCTCTCCTTTGAAAGGAGTGGAGCCTTTGTGAATGATGGTGCTTCCAGTCTGCCAGGATGTTGACTGGTCACTAAATGATCAGATAAAATGAAATTTATTTGATATGCATGGCTGGATTAACCCACAAAAGCCCTGGGTTAAGAATGAGCTGCGTCCCAATAAGACTCAAATCCTCTCCTGTCTGAGCACTGTGTGCAGTACTTCTTCTTATGCTGGAATATGACATGACTCCTTGTCCATGTGGTAGTTTGATGCAATTGAGGAACATGCATGATGTAAGCACAATATCACCCGAAGTAATGAAGATCTTAAATTAGATTATGGCCTATGACAGGTAATGACATAGGACCCACCTGAACTCCTTCATGATGTCAGTGGATATTGTGCTTTGATAGTACATGTTATGTTCTCATATTCCCAACTGAAGTTATAGTTAATCAAATTCCTACAAACCACAAAACTGTGGCTTCATGGGGGTTCTGGCTTTTTATCAGGTGCCTGCTTTGCCCAGTTGGTTATCCAGCCTTGTATACACAGTACAGGATCACAAAAAGCTGTGTACATGAGGCTGCTCCGTGAGGCTGGTAGACTGACTGACACACCAAAGAGCAACGATGACAGTGTGGCTAAAAATCTGAATCATTCCTTGTGATAATCCAATCAACTCTCTTCCCATTCCTGAAAGCTGGAGAAAATTTATATTTGACCTGCACTCTCATGAAGATCATGCAGACGAAGACTCATTCTTTGGACGTAAAGAAGATTATGTAAGCGCTAATATTGTGGCAAGCTTTTTCTCTGGCTGTGTTATCACATCTGGTTCATCGCTATTTCATTCATCCTTTTTGTTTCATTGCATCTGTGTTTCTGGTATTGTGGAAACAGAGGACATTTTTGGTGACTTTCAGTTCATAAAAGTTTAATGATTTACGTATAATTGCACCAAGGAAATGTTTGTAAGGGGTGGGTGCTTTTAGTTTAGCCTGGTCAGTATGAATGTACTTTGGCCTGAAGAGTGCAAAGAAAGGCCCTCTGTCCTCCTCTGGATGTTTTAGCTTCTGGCCTCTTGTTCACAACTTAATTGGATATTCGGATGGCTAACTGAAACCATCTCTACACACAAGTCTTTATGTGCCAAGGTGGATTGATTGTATCAGACAGGCTGCATATTGTGCTCATATGTAACTGATACAGAAGAGGCGGAAGGCCAGTGTGGCTTTAAAAACTCTTCCCATCCACAGAACACTCTCCAATGCAACAGGTGGATGAGACAGCCTGGAAGACTTTCTCGAATCCCGAATTACTTTATATTTGTCTGGGAGTCATTTATTAAGCTTGCCACTTGCTTACTCTGCAACAACAAGGCCTAGTTTATACGTGCTTTTGGGTTCGCCAGAGGTTTTTCTTGTGTGTGCAGTCAGTCGCATGAAACCCCAGCAAAGAACAATTTGCAGGTTCCTTCTGAAGCCTTACGTATATATATAGCCAATAATGGAGGCTATGATACATGAGGATGTGTTTCAATTGGATAATGAGTGGGTGGCTGAGAGGCTACAAAGGGAGAGAAGGGCACTGTAATTACATACGTTTTTTTTTTTCCCCAGTGGGCCCCAAGATCATAGTGATCTCAACTGCTCTATGCAGCCAACTGCTTGTTAACCACTTTTAAACCGTCTAACATTTTAATTGTCCAACAGAACCGGCAGCAGAACATTGATGTGATCCTTTCATTTCTCTCTCCTCGCTACCTTTGCTGCAGTGTAACGTTTTCCACTGTCTCACCTTACCGCCAACATGGAACATATACGTAGCTTATGATTGATGACAATCCTCTGTCTTGCCTGTAAAACATGATGCTCATTGTGGTGATAGATATTCACCACATAGTCGTTGGGTTGTGATGTGGATTATTGAATACATTCTCTGGGGTCTTTCAACAGAGATGTGAAACGTTTATGACGCAAGGCGACGCTGGACAATATAACTGCCTTGACCCCTGGCTAACACAAGGTCTCGGCCAAAGGAAATGACACAGAGCTCTTGCCTACAAACATTAGGTGTGGCCTCTCAGTGCAGGATTACTGTGACTCGCTGCACTGTGTTTACAGGATTATATCAGCTTTGTGCATGAGACAAGAGGTCACTAAGCGAGAGGCAGAAAAACACGTGTGCACTTTAAAACACAGGTAATCGTCATATTAAGTTGAGAAATAATGGGCTGATGATGAATGTTTTTGTTTTGGATGACAGTAAGGGATGACAATACTGTTTTTTCAGCTAAAACTGCGGTTTCTGTCCATCTGCTTTATTAAAGCCTCTGAGTTGGTTGAAAGCTTATAATAGGACAGACTGTAAGGATCTGTCTGTAAAATCTGCTGCTTAAATTTTGAAACTTGTAATTTTTGTAATATTCAAAAATATTGTATGCATGTCTTGTTTGTTAAATACCACTATATGGAAAATGTATGAATTACTCGTGTATGTTGTATGTGTTCTTCCAGTATTATTAAATCACTATAGGTAAAGGGAATGTTACGTAATGTTAAGAAAGAAACATTCTCATTATATCAAAACTCTTTTATTTTTATAGTTTGCCACAAGTCAGTGAAATATTGATTTCTTCAGTCCACTGGTCATCTAGGCAGAGAAGATTCTTCATTCATCATTTCACATGTGCAAAAGTCTTGAATTTTAAGAAAAAATATATACAGTGATTATTAAATACCACTTTATTGCAATTCAGACAGAATTCATTATTGCAGTGAGACATTTCACAGTGTCAGCACATACTGTATTGACTGAAATACTGAAAATGTGTTTACAGTACAACAAGTCAGTATGTTTGTACAAGGCAGATATGGATTTCTTACTTCTGCAGTGATGACAGGTTTCAAAGTTCAGCTGATGCTGGAAGTATCACATCCCCTCATATACTATATATATAAATATATATATATATATATATATATATACAGATATATAAAAGTCAATGGAGGTTGATTTCGATGCAAAGAGGCAAACGTAAGTGTTTACTTGTAGTCAGATTTCTGCTGTAATGTACATATTAGCCAATTATCTATTGGTTTTGGGAGATGTGTATGTAAAACTCAGTGCTTATAGAGTTGGTGGTGAAAGAAGTACTTTACTTAAGTAAAAGTAGTAAAACTATAATGGTAAAATTTCTCCTTTGCAAGAAAAAGTCTTGCATTCAATGTTTTACTTTAGTGAAACATACAGAAATACTGACACAAAAATGTATCAAAAGTAAAGCATACAGGTAGGCAGTAGGACTGCCTTTTTCATATTATTATTTGTCATTTTACTGGATTGTTAGTAATGTATTAACATATACACAGAGTTTTAATGTTGTATGTGGTTGAGGTGGGGCTAATTATAACAACTCTGTATGCAGTTGGGTCGTTTAACAACGTAACAATTAACCACATTTTACAAAAACATTATATGTTTTCAATATAAAATCTTCATATGAAAAGTAACTAGTAACTACAGCTGTCAGATATTTAAAAAATGTTTCCTCTTAAATGTAGTTAAGTAAAAGCAGAAGTGGCATAAAATGTTAAACTTAAGTATATACATACTTAAGTTCTGGACTTGGGTAAATGTGCGAAAGTATGTTCTTATGTTATACAGTATGGCTTATTGCTATTAAGATGTGACTATGTAAAACATCTTTGATCTCATGAGCTCTTCCTTTTGGTTATATTCCCTTGATTTAAAAAAAGAGTTGAATTGAATGGTATCTCTAGAAGTGACTGCTCAGTAGGATAACGGTGTGTCTATTTAAGGATATGAATACGTATAGGCTACGCATATGAATTCTGTCATACTGCTTTATGAGCATAAGGGGTCTGTAGCTTCATTATGATGAAATGTAAGTTGAAAATAAAAGATTTTAATTTCATTCTTAGACCACTCTTCTTCCATTCCCAATCATATTCTTCACCACTTTCTTTCACAGGCAATACTCAGGTGAAAACAAGCCTTGTGGAGCTTGTGTCCTAACAGCAATCGGACACATGCAGTCCACCGTGTGGTCCTGTGCTGCTGCTCTGACCAGAGATCTTTGTGTGGCACATGTGGATAGGGAGGGCAGGGTGTGCATAGATCATCTCCTGTGGCGGAACCAGGCTCACACCCCAGTGACATTGGCCCAGACAGGGAAGGAGTCCAGGTTAAACATGGCCTTGCCCCAGCTGTTAATGGCCAGTGTAATACATAGGATGCCGATGATGTTCATGACTATTCCTGTTCTGGCCTGGTGGAGAAGAAGAGTATTTCAAGATTTTGAGAAATATTCTTATTCATTTTCATGAGTTAGATGAAAAGATTGATACCCCTGAAGTCATTATCAATACCTGATGAAGATCTCTCTTAGATCGAAATGTTGCTCAGTTAAATTACTTTCAGTTTGGTTTTTGCTCCAGTGGCTGTAAAAGTTTTTTGGAAGTATGCACTCCACATTGTTTTTATAAGTGTATGCCACTCTCATCTCTATCCAGTAAATATGAAGGTACAGCCAGCAGGCAATTAGCTTAGCTTAGCATAAAGACTAGAAACATGGAGAAAAAAACAAGTTATGTGAAGTTATTGCTCGTGGCCAGGAAATAGCACTGTATATGTCGGATATTTGACAGTGGAACTGGGGCCATAAAGGAACAACATCTTCAACATGTAATTCACTGAATAAACATAACAAACCACTGCCACACTCACCATGTCAGCAACCTTGAGGTACCCATAAGAAAAGACGATGGCATTTGGAGGCGTAGCAACAGGCAGCATGAAGGCGAATGAGGCACTCAGAGTACAAGGCACCATGACGTACAATGGATTGATCCCAATGGACTGAGACTGCAATAATAACACAGAGAGCTTCAACAGTCTGAGACAGGGATGACAGCCAACCTTGATCACAAAATCCTCCACTCCTCCAACTGGCTATTTTTCTGCCACCGTAATCACTGACTCATGATTCAGAGTGAAATGTGTGCAATTCAATGCGGAGTGAAAACTCTCATTAGGTGGGTGTAATTAAGATGTAATTCGTGCAAGCTTGGGGCTGAGTCATGATATCTGAAACAGAAAAGCACTACATATGTAGCGATAATGGCAGACTACTGAGATGCAGAAAACATCACTCTGTGGAATTTGCTTCTGAATTACATATCCCGCAGCACAGTAGTTTACACGTGCACAGTAATTTCTGGTTCTAAAAATAAAAAGGGTGAAAAGACTTCAACTTTATAGTTAGTCTTCCTTAAACTGTCATCTGGTCCCCACAATGACAGTGTTCTGTATCGTCAGATGTTTTTTCTTTAAATCAAATGATAAAGATTCATTTGACAGGATGACACAAGTGACATGCCACAAGCCATGATCACCACAAAGTGTCATCTCCCCACTTTCAGCTGCAAGTAACTGATCAGATGCTCTTTTATTTCCCAGTTTTCTTTCTATTGCTATTTTCACATGAGGGTTTGAACCCTTGTGCATCCACTTGGCTTTGCCCTCAATGAATATCTATGTGAATACCCCTGCTTGGCACTGTCTTTCACAACCCAGCTTTGGTGTTCTCTTGAGAGCTCGACTAGCATACACAGTAATGCCATTCTTCAGCAGCAGCAGGGTGGGCAGCATCACAAGGCACTGGGTTGAATTGGTGTGTTTGGCAAGTTATTAATGGGAGGAGGGGCCCGGAGCAGGGGACCAAACATATTCAGCCTGAATGACCAACTAGATGGGTGACCAAACAAGGGAAAATAGGCCGGTTCCCACTGGGAGTGGTTTCAGAGCTGGTCTCCAATTGGGGAAATTGGTTACAAAAGAAGTTACACTAGGAAGCTCTTTACCTCACTGAACCACGGCTAATAAACATGATTGTCTGTCTCCTGCAGTCTGAGATACTGCCTCTGCTTTTCTTCCATCGATTACATTTCACTCTCTCTCTCTGAGAACTTACCATTGAGGCCAAGACAGGTAGGAAGAGGGTGGCAGTGGCCACATTACTAGTGCATTCAGTGAAGGTAGCAATCAGTAGGCACAAAACGATGGCAATAGCCCAGGGAGGGATATTTTGAAGGGGAGTCATTTGATCACCCATCCACTTTGAGAGTCCTGATTCCTAAAGGGACATATATAACATATACATAAAGTATGTTAAACTCTTTTCTGAACATACACAATCTTTATCTATAGAGCTGAGATAACATTTGGTCATCTACTTTGAGTACACTCACTTCAGGTTTGTGCACAAGATACAGTGTCCTCTCAAATAGTGGTCACAAAAATACAACATTAATATAAAACAAAAGCAACACATTCAGAGGCACGTTTGAACTAGCAATGGTAGGAAATCTTCATGTTGCAATTTGCATATGAAAGATGTCTGTGAATGTTCTCATTCGTCCAGGTCATAGTTATCTCTCTCTCAAATTAAATCGAAATAATATGAAAGATGCACAATTTGCATGTGTATAAGTTGGCAATTTGAATCCAGTGAGGGAATGGATGACTACTAAAAATAAAAATTACAATATGGTAATTACAAAATGGTAATACATCAAATGACCATTTCGGAAAAATGTCGGCAAAAAATAGTATAACAAAGAGGGTTTGACTTCATTAAAATTTGAGAGGTGCTATATCCAAGTTTTTTATTAACGGCTGTTTACTCACCAATCCAAAAGAAATGCAAACTCCATACCTTTACTCGCCATGAGCCAATGTTAACTCTTTTTTGCTACAATTCCTATCACCACTGAGGTTAGCATACTAATCAGCTAGCCCCAGCCCGTCCTGTCTCATAATGCTACTTTGCGATAGTGAGTCACTGTAGTGTCCAGTCTCACAGTTCATTCACAGTTCAGCATAAGAGAATGAAGAAGTAGCGCTGCTCAGAGGGCATATTCTAAGTTCTTGTTTTGTAAACGAAACGATGGCTGAAGCCCTTGGCAAGCGACCATCACCACCTCCACCACACAAAACCACATTCAGTGGGAAAGAAAATTTGCATATGGCAACTTTAAGGATTTCAATTTTAAACACAGCCAGCCATGACACCATCAAGCCACTCCCCCCTCCCGAAACATTATTATTCTTATCATAATTTGTGTGAGCTCTTGGCGAATTTTCCCAATAACATATGTCTGTCATTGCCACTTACTTCACTGCCCTTGGCCAGAGCAAAACCTCCTCCAAGAAGAAGCACGATGCCCCATGGTAACTTCTTCTGGGCAACTTTCCAGGTGAGCAGAGGTGGAGTTGGGCCAACAGTTTGATGGGGTACTACAGATCCAATAAATTCAATGTCAGTGTGGAATTGTTGCACAGTCCCCATCTCTAAAAACTTGGATAGAAATATGACACATAAGCTATATACTTGGAGAAAGATGGCTCACCTGTGTCAAAACTTTGAGTCCTCCATGAACAGAAATGTGGGGGTTTAGAAGGCAGAACAAAGAGAAGGACAGCAATGAAGATTGCCACGGTGGCATCTGTCACATACCTGAGAGGTGGAGGGATGAGAGAGTGAACAAACCCAATTATATGAAGGTTTTATCCTCTGGATCAGTATGTGAGTGACAGTTAAGTGTAGACTCAGAAATGGAAAATTCTTGTATACAAACTCTGCTTTGGAGTTGAAGACATGAGTCGCCCAGCCATCAACAAATCCTGGATCCCTTGTGAACCACATCACCACCAGCAGAATGAAGAGACCAAGGACATTGATCTCTCCAAAGGACATGGACCCCAGCATACGATGCTGCTCACGGATCACATTATAGGCAGCAATCTCCTTCTCTGTCTTCACAGCCCCACAGCCCCACGTCTTCTTAAAGCTGGAGAGATCACACGGGGGAAAAAAATTTTTGTATCATCTCTACACTCAGTCACACTCTTTATGCGGTACAAGTTTCTTGATGTTGATTCAAGACTCTGTCAGTATAATTAGGCTTTAACTATCACCAAACTCACTTGAATCCCATGAAGACAAACTGCAGCCAAAGCCAGGCCAGCGTGAGCATGAGGATCATGTTAGGGAAGGCAAAGCCAAACCAGGAGGCAAAGTTAATCACATCTCCATTCTCAGGAAAGAGTCTAAGGAAAACAACAAAAGGGAATAAAATATTTTAGTTAACAAGATTGTAAATATTGGAGTACTATTTAGAAATGGCAAGAAAACACTCACTGGTTCATCTGGCCCTTGAGCACCAGATTGGGACCAGTTCCTGTAAGTGTGGCGGTGCCTCCGATGCTGGCAGCGTAGCAAACACATAGGGTCATCCCTTTACACATTCTCCGCCTTTCCGCTGCCTCCTTATGCCTGGCAGCCTCCACTGTGGCATCTAAGAAAGTCACCACCACTGGGCCTTCAAACAAAGAACAAGGAGCAGCAAAGTTTTATGAGTGGAAAAAGTCAATGATGCTGTGCATGTTATAAAAAGTTTTTTCTTGGCCAAACAGACAGAACTTTGGAGCTGGGTGTGCATCACCTTGGGCCTCACTGTGTTTCTCTGTCTGTGGAGGCTGTTTGCTGTCACTCTCTGATGTCTGGACCTGTTCCTCTGAGCTGAGGATCTGAGGCATTTCTGCCTCACTGTTGTTGAGCTGTTCCAGCACTGCTTGGACAATAGGCACCATCATGGCTGTGGTAGCCGTGTTACTGATCCACATGGACAAGAAGGCTGTCACACCCATGAAACCCAACATCAAACTGCCAGAATTAAAAAAGAAAACATGTTGGTGGCCTTGCACTGAAAGAGGGGGCAGTAAGTGTTTCACAACAACCAACAACAAACAAAGACAAAGATGGACATTTATGATGGCAATGAACATCTTAAACCGTTTCCTTATCTATATCAGATGTTTCTGATTTCTGAGCTGATTAGATATGCTTTGAAAATGTCGGTCTTAAATATGGCAAGCCAAACAAGAGAATTTGCCATGAAGGCATGTAACTGAGCCACTCACAGCGCTGGGCGCACACCGACAAAGAGCAGCACCCTCAAGGCGATGCGTTTGTGCAGATTCCAGTGCTCCACAGCAACCGCAACCATCAGCCCCCCCACAAACAGCAAGTTTGTGTCCTTCAGGTACTGCATACACACCTGAAACAGCAGGGCGACATATGTGAACAGACATTCATCGTTGCTGACCAAGTTCTGTTTTATTTTACTCACATTATTTTACTATTTTACTCACATCCTTGGATTCCAAGATGCCAAACAAGGGGAAAAGGAGGGCTGGGAGGAGGGCTGTTATGGCCAGTGGTAGCACCTCTGTGCACCAGTACACTGCCATCAGGATTATCACATAGGCACATTCTGCCTCCTGCATAAAAAGCATTAAAAAAACAACAAATGCACACACACAATCAAAAACCTTTTTTTTTCAAATGATTGAGTTAAGATCCCTTTTTGAAAAGATGCCATGTGAGGTTTAAAAACAGCTTCTGAGATCAATAAGTATTACATAATTTTTAGTGGGATGTTATGATTGTTCAAAGGGTAAAGATAAGTGCACTTTTTGTTATTATTGTTTCAGGTCACCTGTTTGTACATTTGCCTAGACAATACTATGGAACAGCCCTTATGTCATTTTATGACATAACCAAATCATTTGTCATGTTTTATTGCCTTGCAGGCTGTGTAATTAAGACTTTTCACAACGTTTTACCAGTTGATAGAGAATGCCTTGATTGCTTGTAAACTGACTCTTATCAAAAATTCTTCCATTTTTGCAAAGAAGCCAATAATCCTAAAGTTTGTCCGACATCAGTCTGAGTCTTCATCCCTCCAAAGAGCACTTCTGTTCACAGTGGACTTAGGCATGCCTCTCCTTTCTGTCCTTGTCTGTGCTTATCATAACATGCTTACAGCCTGTGTGCATGTCTGTATGTCACATGTAGTGGTAGCAACGTGGACAGAGCCCTTTGACTCCTCTGTGTTCCCACGCTGGACATGACCCCTCATGCTAACAACAAGGAATTAAAACAACAGGACTTCAGAGTGCACCAGCCTCAGGCAACAAAGGACAGTTCTCATGCATTTTGCTCCGAGTGCGCTGTGGCGCACTTGTGAGCCGCATCAACAGGTGCACAAGCGAACCCAGTGCAGACTCATTCATTTAAAAGCCATTTATAGACAAAAAAATAAAGTATACTGCGCTGAATTTGCGCATGAGTTCAGTTCCTCAGTGTGTTAAAACTGAAAAAATGCAATCAAAAAGAGTTACATTTTTCTCCATTTAAAGTAAGTAAAAAATAATAAAAGAAATTTTGTGTTGAGTATATGTTACTAAATAATTAGCCTCTAGATCCATCACTTGAATTATTTTATGCCAAAATCATTGGTATTTCTCCAATTTTATCAATGTGACGAACTTTCATTTAAATCAATATTGTTTCATCCAAATCAGCTACATACCGATGTCCCGATCACTAAAGGCAGTGGAAGAAGAAGAAATGGAGTTGTGAAGAGGATAAGCCCATTCTTAACAGAGCGAAGATATTTGAAGAATGCCATCCTGCGGGAAAACGGAGAAAAGGAGGCTTTTGCACCATGGATCGCGCTTTTGAGGCGCAGCGGAGAGGAGGAGGGGGAGTCCCACAGCAGATAAAGGAGAGGCGAATCACAATAAGGAGAGAGAGAGACAGAGAGCGAGAGAGAGAGAGAGAGAGAGAGAGAGAGAGAGAGAGAGCGATAGAGATGTGCTGGGGCACTACTTACACCAAAACAAAAGAAGTGACGGATTGATTATTCAAGGAATCAACAAATAAATAAATAAATAAATAAATAAAAACACTGGCTACACTGCTATTGAGCAAACTTCATTAAATGTTAGGGAGCCTGAGGATCCTGCAGTCGCACGGTCAAATTGACAGGTGCTTATCAGTCCAAGCCATTACTTCATTAACTTCCTTAGTAGGCTGCAGTGAGGGGACTTCTGTCACCAGTAACCTCGGTCGGTTTACTCCTTTTGGTATCCTCCTTTTAATGATACACGAGTTTTGGGTCTGTGATACAACTATGTGTAAAGTAACTTTTCATCTGCAAAGAACAAGATATACAGATCACTTTGTCTTGTGACGCTCAGTGAAAACTTGCTCTGACACTGTTTTTTTTCCACAAGGAGTAGAGTTCCACATTAAGGTCACTCCTATGACACACTACAGAGATGCAGTCATTTGGATCATTATTACTCTAGCGCTTTATTTCTTAAAAAATGACGAATAATGGTCCATTAAAGCCTTAGCCTGGTTTTTAAAAATAGTGTAGTGATATGTCCAGATCTTCATAGTGTGACATCACTCACGAAAGAAACCTTTAACCTGCCATCACTATTATATTATTATCATTGTTTTTTAATTGAATTCTTTTCAATTTCCCATGAATTTGATCTCCCTTGATGGTCTAAATGCTGTTGCTACACATTGCAGCATGCAAATAATAAATTTCCTTTAAATCTAAATATGTTTGACAAAAAAGTTCTGCTGTACATATATAACAACTCTCCATCATGTAACTTTAATGACACTATAACAGCTGAGTTTCTGGGGTTTTATTCAAATGCAGTGCATATTGGGAAATAATCTAACAATGTCTCTGTCTGTGGCAGCATGTTGTTGCCTGAGTGAGAGCAACAACCTTAAAAACATGTTGCAAGCAAAAAGCTGCTGTTCCAAGAATTGTGTATTATGCACCCTAATTAAATAAATTACATGTCACAGTTATTTCAGTGGATTTTCACCTCTTTCCTCTGTGTGTTTCTGCTGACCTGAATACTTCAGCCCATTTACACTTCACCAAAAAACACCTCTCTGCCTCTACAGCCTTTCAAATGTCTATAACTCCCAGAACACACAAACTATCATTGTGAGTTTGTCAGTTTCAATCAGATTTAAGAACAGGTCATTAAACTCCAAAAGGGATTTTCACATTGCACTGTAATAGGTTCACAATACAGTGATAACTGGGAAATTGCCCAACTATTTTGGGCATGAAGGCAAAACCCCCACCACTTCCTCAAAAATATGAGCATTTCAGCAACTTCAACTGACTTTATTTGTGTGTATGAATCAGTGTGTGCATTGATTTATTTGCATGATAGTTAAAAGATTCTATAAGAAACCGACAGGCTACATGAATGCCCAGCCGAATGACTTGAACTGATAATTGTGTGTATTTGGGAACAGTGTATTTGGTACCAATCAAGATATGTTCCCCTCATGCCAGAGTGAAGTGTGTCTTCCTCAAATGTCGTCTACTAAATTCTATATAAATACATTTCTTTACCAGCAGGCTTGATATTTCGACATAACAGTAATGTGGATTTTCCTTTACTGCATTGTGTAAGACACACGACTGTTCTGGTTTTAAATGTAACTCTATAGTGTGTGTTTGGTTAAATTTTGTACCAAGTTTTCTTGTTTTAACCTCTTATTTCATGGCACATGTTACATTTTGTTCTTTTGTTCAAATTACTGTCAGTGGGTGAGATGATTTTCGATACACAACGGAAAAAAAGTATAGGAGGAAAACCAACGTAAAATGTGGTTGTAGTTGTTTTCTTTATGCTGTAATCTTGGAGGTGTTACTCGTATAAAAAAAAAACTATTTCTGCCATCTTAACTTTACTGCTTTTAAAAAAGATCTAAAACCTTTGTTTGTTTTTATTACAAGCCAAATAGAGAATCTGCCCATACACACAACAATTTGTTAGCTAGCATTTTTTTAGGATCATCTGAGTGTGTTTGTATAAAAATGGTGACTACTGGATTTAACTTGCTTAAGGAGAGGAGAAAAGGGTTGCTGTGTTGTGAGAGATAACATGTCCCAACTTTCCACCACAAAACATCACCTTGCAGGCACAGGTAAAGATGGCAGAGGGAACAACTTTTATCTCCTTGGATTAAAGCAATGTGCTTATGAGAATTATGTTTTCACCATTGACAAAATGTGTTCCTTTTTTTTGTATGACTAACATCTGTAGCTTTTGCTTTAATTATATGAATTTGCTTTTCTTGTTATGAAGGGGGACCAAAGGTCACCTCAGGTTATTCCTCAGCCTACAGAGAAACATGCAACCCTTTTTCTATTGAATTTGTAAGATGATAACTGCAGCAGCACAAATTGTATTTGTTGCAAGGCATCTGTCATGCATTGAAATATAATGCGCAGTATGCTTCTATGTGTCCACCCCCTTTTTATGTACTGTAAGTTCAGGATATTTGCAGGGAATGCTTTCAACCAAAACCAACACTGTGCTTTGGGACATAAAACACATTCTGCCTGGCAGTTCTATAAAACTACTGAGAGAAGAACATGATATGCTGAGCCAAGGAATGTCATGTTCTTTGGCTGTAGCTTCTATGTAAAAGTGCTGACAGTAATTATGCTGCATTGGTGGTATGCTGAGATGAGAGAAGCTTTTAATTTGTCTCCCTGTAATTCTGAGTCGACAACCCAGTGTGGGATTTCAACATTCACTCATTTTTTACCAATCTTGAGGACATGCAAAATTTGTTACAATTTTAAGAGTCAATTTGTTGAGCTGAGCTGTGACAAAAACTGCTTCCACTCTGCCACATCGCTTGATCAGTTGTGCTTTTTTTTTTAAATTTGTTTTGTCCACTACAATTGACTTCCTTCCAAAAAATGAATGGCAGCCAAAATATGATTGCACAACATCCATACATAAAATCATGCGTATTTAAATGCCATTTAAAGTGTCCTTTGTGCACAGCATTCAGAGGAGTATGTTCCCTTCATACTGCAATAAAAACAAAAGTAGATCATTGAACTTTGAGAGACATGTCTTGATAATCTTCAGTGGTTTATCAAATTGCATCCATATAAAGTTTACAACTGCAGTCTGCAGTGTAGAATCCAACATGAAGCATATCCTCACAAGTTATACTCATTCATAACCATCTCAGAGAATTTATTTAAATATAAATATTGAATTAAATACTGTAGCAACATAACATTTTATGTATAAATAAGAAATTATGTATTTTTAATATCCTCTGTATGACAATGTACTCTTCTAGAAACAAATTAATTTTACTTTTCTTTGATTCCATTTTGACATTTATGTTTAATAAAGGGGTCCAACTACAAATCACAAATAGCCATAGCTTGAGTTCATGAAAAAAATATAATGCAGTGTAAGGGGGATGTCAAAGGGGAACCAGGCATGCAAAATAAACGTAATGTGGTAGAAATCCTCATTACAGTGTTGCACTAGTCAAACTGTGATCCCATTTGGCTACCAGCCATCAGTTATGCACATGACAGCACCATGTTGTATCAAAATACAGCTGTGGTAGACAGATGACCTGATGCTGTTATCTTTTTGGAATATTATCCCAGATTGAGACAAAGTTGGAGCCACTAAAACAAATAGAATAAAAAATCAAATGACTGAAAATGCACAGACTGTATACTCTGTCTGCTGATGGATTTGTCTGTGAAATTACAGACATAATGCCACCTTGTGGGGATAACTCTCCCTACATCCCAGCAGTAGACACTGAACTGGAGGAACTGTCAGTTTGGGCTGTAGTCTGTGATGTGGTGGCCCCTGAAATGAGATGAAGATCATTTCCTGGCCAGAAATCTACCAGCAAAATGTGGAATTGTGGCAACATTATCATTCACAACTGAATAGGAATCTAAACATCTAAAGTGGCAAAAACTTTTGCACAGTACTATAGTAGTTTGCTGGTGTCACTTTAAATTAAGGATTCAAGCTTTTTATTTGTCACATGCACACAACAGGATTTACAGTGAAATGTAAAGTAACATGTTGCAGAGATGACTGTGCAAAAGACAACAAAAACAGAATGTTCATTGTAAAGAGAAAAGGCATTAAAAAAAGGTTTAAACAATGTGCCCAGTATGCATTCTGCGTTCTACAAAAAACTAAATTTATTGAATATTTTATTGTCTTAAGTAACCACACATATATGGGCCTCTCTTCACTGGTTACCAGTTAGCTACAGAATTGATTTTAAGGCTGTTTTATCTTATATATATAGATTAATCAATAAATATAATATTTATTTGAATTTTGATTTCACTACTGTCTGGTGTTGATCAAATGATCTTGCAGGTCACTGACGATATGGAAGTGCTCCTGTTTTGCACCAGCAGTCACATGAGATGAGGCTGGTGTTGTGTCACGTGAGATGTTGCCTCTGAAACATGGCTCCGACTAGCACAGAGCAAAACACCGCCGTTGTGACCGACTGTCCTCTGTCTGCTGACACGCATCTATAAACACCAGAAAACGTAGCAAGTACATGCCGCCCAGCAGCATGTCCTCGTTCTGTGAAGTTAATGTGGTACGAACTCATGATGCGTGAAACCGGCGGTGCACCGTTAGCCTGACGCCAGCTAGCTGCCAACTGCTAAAAGTGGTAAGAGGTGAGCTAAGCATTAAACAGTAAGCGCTGTTGTTCTGTAATTACAGCGGAGTTACATTTAACATGCATAGCTGCGCCTGTTTATTTTGTGTCAATGATTCTAGTGACTGTGTGCTGGCTTTCTGTTTGCTTCAGTTAGGTTTCGTAACGTTAGCCCCTTCTTTAAGCTAACTGTTAGCGTCAAGTTGACGTTACTTCCCCAATTGTCTTTGAGCTTCTTAAAGCTTTGTTTCCGATGTTTATAACGTAGAGGATGGTGTCATTAGCTAAATGACATTTACATGCTTTATTTAAGACTTACAATATCCAATCTTGGTTTTAAGTTGGGCTTTGTTATTTCTTGGATGTTATCTCTGCCAGCCAGCTAGCAACCTAGCTAATGCTATACGAGATGCATTCTTAAAACTTTTAACTACTTGTGCTACATGAGCGTTTATGAGAGTTGTGCACTTGATAAGAAGCACTGAGCAATAGTTTGCTGGTAGTAAAGGCACAGGTGAAATCACTAACAGTAAAATATGAAACTTCATTGGAAACTTGACACCAGGGTAGACTAGATTTGTTGATGAAGCAGAAATAGTTCAGTCATGTGAGTTGAGCTCAAAATTCAGGGACCTGTAGGACAAGTAGTCATGTGCATTCAGCAACATCACATCACTGCCTGCTTTTCTCCTCTGCAGAAAACAGTCTTTCATTTCAGCACTACACAGCAGTATTATTTTTAAAGCACGACAAAAGGAGTTGTTCCTTTATAATTTTTTTAATCTAATTTATACCTTTCATAGAAATTCTCAGTGGGACAGGCAGAAGAGATTAGGTCTGCCCTTGATGACTGTGATTTCTTTCTCCATGGATGTCTGAAAATCATCCCCGGTGGGAGACAGCAAGGTGAACACAGCTGATCAGTGTGCAACTCTGGACAAGCATTGGAGACTCACCATGGATTGGCTGATGCATGCTGTCGAGAAAGACTTGGGGATTGACCGACGACAGCAAGGCCTTGGACCTCGTCCCCGGGAGCTCATAGCCCTTGTTCCTACCCGCTGGGTGATGGGCCTGAGGGAAAGGAGGGTTATGCGCTGTGCTCGCTTTGACAGCATCAATGAGGCTGAAATTCGCACTTACCTTCAGTGTTCCCAGGCAAAGTTGCCTCCTGGCTGGACACGAGTATGCATTCAGGGTCTGAGGAAAAGCAAACTGAGCTACAGATTGGCTAGAGACCCATGTGATCAACAAATGGAATTCATGTCACAGGATTCTTACGTCAAAACCATGCAGTGTGTTTCGCAGCATAATGTCAGGTACTGTATATATTTTGATGTTCTACTGGAAAATGTGCTTGTCACCTTATGCTTGTGCTAAAGCTCAGACAATGTAAAAGTCTCTCTTAAAAGATGATCTGTCAGTTCACTGTTGAGTTACTATTTGTGAACATAAGTTACTCTTCTCCAAAGATTTTAATAAAAAGTTTCTCTGTGTTAATATCAGTTAGCGCTCAAACAATTTATCAACAAGTCGATCGTTAGAAAATAAGTCTGAAACAATTTTTCATAATTGAGTACTTGTTCAAGTCATTTGTCTAGCAAACATGCCAAACTTTCTCTGCCCTTTGGAAAGTGAGTTTTTTTTGTTCTTTTTTCCATTTTGTATTTGTTTTAATTGATTTATTTACTATGGATTTTGGACAGTTGGTTATATGAAATAATTAGTATGGGGCATTTTTATTTTGCACTATTTTCTATTTATAGAGAACAATTGATAAAATAATGGTTATATCAATTGATAATGAAAATAACTGTTACAGCTCCAATATCAGGGTACCTGGTGCTTCACTTAAAATTAACTAGAACTTTCTATGCCACTCTAGTGTTCATTTATTCAGTTGCATCTCTACCTGCAATGGTAAGGACAGGGCTTCTCATTCACTGTTGCATGAGGTTCCTTAATCGTGCACTCTTAATAACATTCAGCATTTAGCTCTTGCTTGGTTGTAGCTTTTGAAAGGTTTCTGTAGTCAGACTTCACTGTTTGTCTTGTTAGACAGCTTAATTCTAAAGATAGATGTCAGGTGAATGTCTTGCATACAGTGAATTTAAGGCTTACTTATGTGAGATTTATGAGCAAGTTTAAAATACCTAAACTAAATAACTAAATGCAGTCATTGAGTAGAACATGTTTGAGATAGTAATGTATCAGCTTTTTGTCTTTCCTTCCTTTTTCAGGAATCTGTGGCGTGAAGTTCATTACAAACTTGTGCAGCCATATGCAGGAGCCAGTGAGCAGATGAATATTGCAGCCGTAGATGCAGTGCGCCATGCGCTACAGAAGCTTTTCAATTCCACATTCATCTCATCTGACAGAGTGTCACCATCCCTCTCTCCAGCCAGAGAGAAGGAGAAAGAAAGCTACTTGCCATCCAGTTCATCTTGCTTTTCCAAGTCCCAGTCAGACCATCTGTGTCCTAATGTTCTGCCCGCAGAGTGTCTGCTGGAGACGGTAGAAATGCTGTACGTGATTCTACCATATACTCAGTATTCACTCCAAGATATTGTCTCTTTCAGCCCAGCCAAGCTCGCTAACAGCCATGCCAAAGTGTTGTTCATTCTCTACCAGCTACTAATAGCTCTACAGGCATGTCATGCAGCAGGTCTGTCTTGCGGCGAGCTCTCTCTGCAGGACATAGCAGTCGATGAGCAGCTTTGCAGCCGTCTCAAGCTCAACCTAGCCCATTATGAAGAACTAGGGATGGTGGAGGATGCAAACAGTGGTGTTACTGGCAGACAAATGCCAAAAAGAGTCCTGCCAGGGGACAGTGTATGTGTCAGCCAAGAGAACAAAAGGCTCTGCAAAGACTGCTTTGATGAGCTCAAGACGTTGGTTCTGGACTGGGTTCATGGACGAGTCAGTAACTTTCGCTACTTGATGGAACTGAACAGGTTAGCAGGACGGCGAGAAGGAGACCCTAATTATCACCCAGTGCTGCCATGGGTGGTGGATTTCACTGTGCCATTTGGAAAATTCCGGGACCTCAGGAGGTCAAAGTTCAGGCTCAATAAGGGGGATAAACAGCTGGACTTTACATATGAGATGACCAAAGAGGCTTTGGCAGCTGCAGCAGGTAACGGTGTTGGTGGGGGCGGTGTAGGTGGAGACCTCAGTGGCTCTGTAGGTGCTGGTGGCACAGGACATTCCGACCACCTCCATGTACCTCATCACATATCTGATGTGCTCTCAGACATTACCTACTATGTCTACAAAGCCCGGCAGACGCCCAAGTCAGTGTTGTGCAGCCATGTTAGATCCCAGTGGGAGCCTAATGAATACCCAGCAAGTATGGAGCGCATGCAGAGCTGGACCCCTGATGAGTGCATTCCAGAGTTCTACACAGATCCCTCCATTTTTCGCTCTATCCACCCCGACATGCCAGACCTGGATGTGCCTTCTTGGTGCAAGTCTTGTGAGGAGTTCATTGAGGTCCACCGGCGCCTTCTGGAGAGCAGAGAGGTGTCCCAGCATTTGCATCACTGGATAGACCTCACATTTGGCTATAAGCTGTCTGGTAAAGAAGCTGTCAAAGCCAAGAATGTGTGCCTGCACCTCGTGGACAACCACACCAATCTGACTACCTTTGGTGTAGTTCAGCTGTTTGACCAACCCCACCCTCCCCGCTTGTCTCCCTCCCAGTATGCCCCAGCAGAACCTCCTCTCCTTGGCCTTGCTGCTCTTAATGTGCCTTCTCTACACATCCCTCAAATCGACACCATGGCTGACACTGTGGATGGAATGGTACCAGAGTCCACAGGGTGTGAGTCCAGTGGCTGGACCATGGTAGACAGAGATGAAGAACTTGAACAAGGCACAGAGGCTCTGGACTCATTAGCATCCGCTGTCTCATCCAGTTCAGTATCCTGCTCTGTGCCACTGCAAAGTGTCAGTACAGCAGGAGGAAAAATAGGAGGAGAGCACACAGCACTTATTGTATCTCAGTCCCCAAGTACATTCCCTGGTGATTTTACAAGCAGCTTAGGCCCTGGTTTACGCAGTGCCATGTTACAAAGAGGTGGGCCAATGAACAAGAAACATGGTGAGGGAAGTGTAACTGCCAGCAGTGCAGAGGAAATCAAGATCATCCTCCCCGAAGGCTTCAGCCCATTGCAGCCTTTGGAAGAGTTGGAGAAATTGAACAATTTCCTGGTGAAGAGTCTACACGCTGAAGTATGGCATCCTGCAGGATCTAGTGAATGCACAAGAAATGGTGTGATAATTGAATCTCTACCCTCTCTTACACAGCTCTACCAAAGAGACATGCAGGCCCTTGGTGTTGTCATTGCTGAGATATTCCTCTCCTTTAAACTGAGAGGACTGAAACCAGGCACCCCCCTCAGACAGCGTTTCCAAGCTGTTATGAAGCTATGCTCTGCCAGCCTCCGTGATGTGCCACTGTCTTTGCACCATGCCCTTGAGACACTGCTGCTAATCGAGAAACACTCTGGGAAAGCACATAGAGAAGTACCAGATTGCCCACTTCCACTCCTCTTCAAATATGACCCCATCGGCGATGGGCTCCCTCCTCCAAATCCCTGCCAGTTATTGAACTCAGTCATCACTCCCTTTCCTTTCCCTTCCTATTTCGCAGCACTTCATGATTTTATCTTTTCCTACCACACTAAGATGGCGACTACATGCAGCCTTCAAGGAAGAGATGTTGTCTTTCACCTGTGGCAGCAGCTTGAGACGCTGCTGCGTGGTAACATCACAGCTGAGGGTCTTGAGATTCTCTTGCCCTTCATTCTAACCCTCATGCTTGAGGAGTCCACTGCTGTCTATGCTGCTTGGTACCTTTTTGAGCCCATCTCAAAAGTACTGGGTCCCAGAAATGCAAACAAGTACTTACTGAAGCCACTGATCAATGTATATGAAAACCCTCATTGTCTGCGAGGACGTTTCTATCTCTACACTGACTGTTTCATTCTGCAGCTGATTGTGAGGCTCGGCCTGCAGGCCTTTCTCTCCAGCCTACTGCCCCATATGCTGCAGGTCATCACCGGCTTTGAAAGCTCCTTCTCAGGCTCTGGTGGGGAAGCATGTAAAGGGCTGAGGGCTGGCACATGTAATCTAGGAGAGGAAGAGGAAGAGGACTGTCAGTATGGTGAGGTGCGGCCACCATCAGGGTCTGTTAATGGGAATATGCCTGGTACCAGTGGAACCAGTGTAGGAGTTGGGGTGGTGGGAGATACAGGGCTGGTTGACTACTCCTCTGGCATCAGTCTCAACGACCAAGTGTTTCTTGCAGAGGCAGAGGACTTTCAGAATGGGTTCTATGTCAACAGTGGAGCAGGTATGGCTGCTGGGAAACAGCAGAGCCAGAACTCTGCAGCCAAGGATCAAGACCAGGAGTCTCTAAGTGTGGGGAAGCTAAGCGACAAAAGCAGCACAAGTGAACTCTCACTGGGTGATGGAGACTCAATGCGGGATCGAACCAGTCTCAAATCAGCTGACAGCAGCCAGGACCTGAAACACACGAGTGAGGGAGAAGAGGGAGGAGAGCTGGAGGAAGACGAGGTGACTGAGACTGAGGGTAAAGAGGGGACAGATGACGCTACTCTACCCAACCTGGAGCTCACTCTCTCTGGTTGCACAGAAGCTTCAGGAGCCACAGTTGCCACTTTAGAGGGTGAGTTTGTGAATGGAATGGCACTGGAAGAGACTGAGAAAGGCATTGTGGGAGAGCAGGAGGAGGAGGATGACCATGATCCAGCAGAAGACTCTGAGGAGAAAGAGCAAAAGATTCTTCTAGGTGAGTGATTGGTCGATGTTTATGTAATGCTCTTGTTTATTAAGGGATAATGACTAATGTTTTAAACATGTCTCCCACACACAGACACAGTCTGCAAAACAGTTCGATGGCTGTCAGCGAAGCTCGGACCAACAGTGACGTCTCGATACGTCGCCAGAAATTTGCTGCGACTGCTCACAAATTGTTATATTGGTAAGCAAATTTACAACATAAAAGTTTCATTTCCCCCTTTATACATTTATATTTAGCAACATTGACAAAACCATCCTCTGGGGCTTTGTGTTTTCTAATTAATGTTATGCTTTACTGCATGTGTTTTCTTCACTCCCTTTTCCCTCTCATGTTCTCTGCCTGTAGGGTCTGAGAACCACCAATTTGTGGCCCCTGCATCTGAGGAGAGCAGTCTGGACAGTGTGGGAATGGGCAGCGTGTATGAGAAGAAACCTGTGGTTGGCGATCAGACTGCAGGGCCCGTGTTGGACTGTCTCATCTACATAGCTCAACTTTATGGAGAGCCTGTCCTCACCTACCAGTACCTGCCTTATATAGGATATCTTGTAAGAGGACAACAAATATACCAATTAGAGAATGAATGTAGATAACCATCACCACCACACCCCTTTTTGCCTTATTAAGCTAGTATGCTTTTTCATGGGGAAACTGTTTGTAACATTTTAAGGTAATTTCTTTGTTCTGAAATACTGCCAAAATGTACTTTTAATTTTACCAATGTGCATGGTTTCCAGGTGTCTCCACCTTCTTCACAGCGTCTTAACACACGTAAGGAGGCAAGTCTGCTTGGAGCTGTTGCACTTACACAGAAGATTGTTGTCTTTCTCTCTGATACCACTCTAATGGACATGCTGATGAAGATCAATCAGGATGTGCTTCTGCCACTACTGGACCTGCTCACCACCCCGACTATGGGGTAAATAACAAACATATCCATGTACACAAACATACATACATGTATGTTGAGGCATCACACACAATGGTGCCTGAAGGTTCTATAATTCAAAGACAGATTGTCAAACAGCAGCATTGTTGTAAGATATTGCAGATTGTTTGCTTTTTGCTTTTTTTCCCCCTCAGCATTTGTCACACACTTTGAAGTGTTCATACATTTTGAAGTGCTATATCTTTTTCATGTTTGTGTTGAAAAATAATCATAAAATGTGCTTCAATAGATCTGCCATTCATCCTTGGTTGTACTCACTCTGCTGTACTCAGGTTCCCCAGCGGGGTGCAGACTCGCACTGCCGTCTGTCTCAAGACACTCAGCCTGATGGCTCTCATCTGTCTGCGCATTGGGAAGGAGATGGTGCAACAGCATATGGCTGACACTCTGCGTCGATTCTTTGCTGTTTTCTCTCTGCTGCATTCTCTGCAGCCCCAGGTATGTACACACAGAGACACAAAATACAGAAGGACTGACTGATCTCAAGTTTATTTCTAGAGTACTTTCAGCAAGTACATCTCTCACAGAGAGCTTTATGTAAAACAAATGACACAAAGGCAGATGGAAATATGGATAAAAATAAAAACAGAAGACAGAAACTTGGAATATGAACTGTATGACAGACGGAGAGAGAGAAAGTACATGCATTTGTGAGTGTGGCTGGATGGTTGTTGCAGATCATTTAAATGTTTATCCATGGACTTCCATCTCTTTCTCTGTAAAAATGGAATTGTAAAATACTCAGATGTGGTGCGCTGTCTCTGTTATGCTGTAGCTGGACAGTGCCCCTCGCAGAGTTGTGGGAGAAGTCACAGTGGTGGATGTCTGTACAACCGAAGAGTCGAACGTGACATATGAGTTAGGGGTCTTGGAGGAGCTGCAGGCTGTCTTCAACCCTGAGATGGCCCACGCCTCTTATATCCCCTTCTACTGTCTTATTGGTAGGAAATACCCTGGCTTGTGTCAAATAAGAAAACCCTATCCATCAGAAACAAGGCAGTAAACCGTATATACTGTACTTTTACACTTCAGTGGTATAAATCAGTGTTATACTCTGATTTCTGTAGGTGACGTGGCAATTCGGAAGCTGATTCCCAACCACGAAGTGGTGTGGCAGTTGGTCCAGTCCTACCATCAGAGTGTGAGCCAGGGGAGTCCAGAGACAAACCTCACAGCAGCGTCCAGGGCAGAGCTGCCTCCATCCTCCATGGGTCTCTCTTGTGGTTTCGGCAGACGAGTGGGTTGCAGCCCCTTCCCTGCACCCTCAAGTAGCTCCACCCCGCTGGGAGACTCCCTCCCTGAGTCTGGCACATTTGGGAGCCACCTAGTCGGAAACCGTATCCAAGTCTCCCGAGACACCGATTATGGTGGTAGCCCCAATCTGGGCTTGGCCAACTCCTGGGGACGCTCCAGCCATACCACCCCCATCATCACCACTGCCTCCACCTTCACCACTCCATCTGTCAGCACGTTGGCTTCATTCTCCTCCACCTGGGTGACAGGCCCCAACCTGGAGGACAGTGCCCTGAAGCAAGAGCTCCCTCGCAGTGGCCGCTCCCTGCAGGGCAACTGGCTGGCCTACTGGCAGTATGAGATTGGTCTCAACCAACAGGATCCACATTTTCACTTCCACCAGATCCGACTGCAGAGCTTCCTAGGTCACTCTGGCACCACAAAGTGTTTGGCACCACTGGCAGGAGAGGATTACTTCCTTTCCGGAAGTAAAGACAAGACTGTGAAGCTTTGGCCTCTTTATAACCATGGCGATGGGACACAGGAGGTGGAGCCTCGGCTGACTTATAACGACCATCGAAAGTCAGTCTTCTATGTTGGACAACTGGAGGCTTCACAAGAGGTAGTCAGCTGTGATGGTACTGTGCACCTGTGGGACCAGTATACAGGTAGAAATATCAATCACATCGCATATCTTCTCATGATTATTACTGTGCATCTGGAGCTGATAATGTTGTTCAAGTACTTTGCTATGCAACTACAGTCTATCTTTTGTCCTTAGGCAAGCAGATCCGCTCGTATGAAGCCGTGGATGGAAAGAATCCCATTACAGCTGTGACTTCAATGCCAGCTCCACACTGCAGTGTTGTGTTTGGCAGTGCAGATTCTGTTCTCCGCTTCATTGATCCTCGCAAACCAGGATTGCAGGTAGCAATTTCACTAAGCAAGCTCACTCTGTCAAGACCTGTGCCATAAAACATTCAGCAATTAATCAGCTGTTGCAGTGTTTTAATAAATGCTAGTGCTTTTTACACTTCTCCACTATAGAGTTATTTCAGACTTGGCAGTGACAAAACTTCCCTCATATCCCCAGCATGAATTTCGTCTGGCATACAACAATCTCAGTGCTGGGCTCATCCGCTACCTGGCAGTGAGCCCTTCAGGGCGCACAGTGGCTGCAGGTTTCTCATCTGGCTTCATTGTTCTACTAGACGCACGTACAGGGCTTGTTCTGAAGGGCTGGCCGGCTCATGAGGGAGATATCCTCCAAATGAAGGTATACTTGGAGTGTGTGTGCATTTGTGTGTGTGGTTTTCTTTACCATACGTCTGAATTACTGAATAGAGCTGCCTCTGGGTAACATCTTAGTTAGTGGTGTTCAATAAATAAAAATAGTTATTTTTATTATTATTTATATATTATTTCTATAATTTGGGAGCACAATGCATAAATATAACAATAAATATACATAACAAATTACAACAATGACGGATTAGGATAGTTGGTTTTAGTATCAGTAGATATGTTGAATGCATTAATAAATTAGTGCTTTTAGAATAGTAGAAACATAGTTCTCAGGCTCTGTATTAAAATCACTGCTGGATGCCCAACTATCTTTAAAGAACAGGGAAAAGAAGATGCAAAAAACCTGAATGAAAATTTTTGTCTTTGAAAATGGTGCAGTTTGGCAGTCAACATTTACTTAGGGGTGTCTTTAAATGTACATGTATATGTAACAGCTCCTTTGTGTTGTCGTAATACATCATGATAATGTATCATGCATTTGACATTAAAGAAGCTTTTTCTGTCGATCAGTAAAAAAAAAAATTACCTCTACAACAATTTAATGTTGTAATGCAATAGAATATAAAATCCTTCAAGTGGATAAATACTGAATGCTTTCTGTATGCTTTGTATGTCCACACAGCATGAAAGGTTTACAGTGTGGGCCCACACTAACTTGAACCCTCATTAAGGACCCATATTCAATGAATTTCTCAACACTGGGCTGACGTATGGGACTTTTTAACAGTCAAGTTGTTTACAGAGGTCGTGGGCCATGCAGTGTGTCATAAATTGGCAGTCACTCTCTATGCTGTGGTTAAACTTTGTATTCTGCCAGATAAACTTTTCCTTATTTGTTATTTATTTCCCAGTAATACTTAAAGTGTTTATTGTGTTTCTGATGGACAGGAGGGTAACAAGAGGAGACTATTGTGTTTTCAGCTGCCAATTCTATGTTTTGGTGCATCAACCAGCAAAATCCAGTGGGTATGAAATCCCAATGAGTCCTTCTGAGAAACAGTGGAAACTCTAAGAAGACCATAACTGTGGAAATCAAAACCCACGCAGTGCACATCAGCCGGTTAATCACTTGTCAATTGTGTTGACTCTCTTTATCTGAGTGACTTAACAATACTTAACAATACATGTGTATGTCTAACATACGACCTCTTGGTGGGTTGTCTACATGGGGTGTTGAATAATTTTATACTGATACTATACTATACTATACTGATTGAGCTGATTTTCGATGAAGGTTTGAGAGCTGCCTGCTCCCAATGAAAATGAAAAAAAGTGTTCTATTAAATGCATTGAGTTTGCTATCATCAGGAAGAGGACCATTGCTTTTTATGTGCATTCAGCCTGTAATTTAATAGGTGTATTGTTAACTTAGTTCACATTTAGGACCATCCAATTTATGTAAAAACCTGAGCTATTGCATGACACCAGTACCATCCCCAAAAATCCACCAGAAAATTGTTACACTGTATATCTGGACCACATCACGTACTCAAGCTAGAAGGTGTGGCTCTACTTTTCAGCAGTCATGTGATAAGTATTCAAAAAGACAATCAGCCAAGTGGCTTTTATTTTGACATTCCCCAAAGGTAGTGGTGCAGAGATGGTGAAAGTTGTACCCAGCAAATCTGTTGTCAACAAAGCGCAAGGATGAGCAAACTTTATTTAACCCCAAATTAGGTCAAGGATTGTAGCTCTAGTTTTAAAAGCACAAGTTTAGGCAAATATGGACACAGGTTACTCATTATAAAGACCACAGTGGTTCTCATTGGCACATATTACTCAGACATCCCCTCAGGTTTTACATGTGTCAACCAGTGGCTGTTTTCATATTAAACTGGGAAATTAAAAACAAATTCTGATCATTATCTTATTTTATTCAAAATAAATTTTGTTGTAAATAAAGATGATCAAACACTTTGAGCTTACTCCCAACTGAAAGTTTTAAGTTTGTGGCTACAGGAACAGTGCTAGTCAGATGGTTTTAATGTTTTTAATTAAATCTCAAGTGCTTTAGAGCAGCAGTCAGTCAATACCTGTAGACATAAAAAGTGAGAAATTTATATAATCAAAAAGGACACTGTAATCTTGCCTGATTTTTCCCTTCACATATTCTTTAGTTTTAGGGTACTTATAAGGACATTTTAATTGCATTGTTTTGCATCTAATCACAAATCCTGACAAAGCTTTTACTGGCATATTTACTGGGATATGACATCAGCAGTCAGTGACTTCCTTTCTTGTGTTTTCCCTTCAGGCTGCAGAGGGAAACTTGGTCATCAGCTCCTCCACTGACTACACACTCACTGTGTGGAAAGATCTGGAGAACAAGCCCATACGCCAGTACAAGTCACAGTCTGACCCCATCCACGCCTTTGACCTTTACGGTTCGGAGATTGTAACCGGAACAGTGGCTAACAAGATTGGGGTGTACTCCATGGCAGATATTTCCCTGAGCCCCGTTAGCAGCACAAAGCTGAGCTCAGAGAACTTTCGTGGCACTCTGACCAGCCTGGCAGTCCTGCCCACCAAGAGGCTTCTGCTGCTGGGCTCTGAGAATGGTGCCATTCGGTTACTAGCTTAAATCAGTGGTTCCCAGCTACACTAAACACTCTTACGCTGACCGTCAAAGTGTCTTATTTGTGAATACACCAGGTGTCTGAGCTCTCTCTGTCCCTTCTCCTGTGCTGGAGGTCAATTGTCCTGGTAGAGCAGGTTGTCAGTTCCTCTCAATGGTTCTTTGAATGAAGCAGCACAAGTAGAGGCATTGTATAAGCTTCATGTCTACTGAATCCTTACACTCTGGCTGCACTGAATTTGATGGACAGGAAATGTGTGCCACACTATTGACATTTATCATGTACAGTAAATCCCATGATTTTTTTTTTTTTAAAGACTATAGATGTATAGATAATATATAATGGGAAATTCTTGACAAGGTCATTTATTCTTTTGACTAGGTCAGTTATTCTGTTCAAAAGAATGAATCAGAAGACGTGCTCAGGAAGGTGGAACCAAACCTGGTTCTTATGTAGTGTTTACACTTTCCAAATAGATGCATAACAACACCAAAAATACATTGACCTCACCTTTCATTTCCCTTGACAACAGAATACATGCATATCCAAATGCACTGATTAAACTATGCAGTATTTGTGGATCAAATCATTTGTTTTTGTTAGCATTTCTCCATATTCCATCAGAGTTGTTTCAGAGTGGGTTGTTTATACATCATTAACAATAAAAGTACACTCGCTGTTTCGGCGACCATCTTGGTACATCTTCTCAGAGTGGAGACACTTCAGTTCAGTCGTCACACACAAATGTCAGTTACCGATGCACAGCCTTTATTCTACTGCACAAGTATGGCCTGAATTGTAACATTTAGATTCTCACTCAGATTTTAAAGACTGAATGTTTTTATCCATGAATAAATTACTTGAAGTTGCTTTGGGATTTTCTAAACCGTGTTTAGGGATTCTTGATTTAGCAGTTAGAACCTGTAGCAGCATTATACTGGGAGTGTATCTTGGCAGACACCACTTTGACTGGGTTTGCCAGTTAGTAGACTCACAACTTTCTAATCTGTGACTACAAAAGCTAACATAGTCATAGTCAATGCCAAGATAAACAGTTTTTGTATTTTAACATTTATATGTTACTGCATATGAAAGTTATACATCAATAAAAATGTGATTTAACTCGCTACTTATTGTGTAATGCAAATTAATGTATAGTAGAGATTTTTTTTCCTTAAATCAAGCCCACTTTGCATTAAACTCTTAATGGATCTAAACATGTTTTCAAAGCCCAGTATTATCCACCAATCAAAGCTTTGCTCTTTGTATGATTTTATCACTGTCATGCTGTAAAACACTTTGCCTACTTTTCTAATTATTTGCCCAAAGCTCAAAATGCTCTGACAAGTGTGCTACACTTTTTGATATTTTTTGTTTTTTGTAAACCTGGAGCGAAAGTTCAATCCTAAAAAAAAAAAAAACTTGGTTTTAAAAAAGAACATTTGTAATTGCACGACTGATGTTGAAACACCTGATCCAGAATCTCTGCGAACATTTTAAGAGAAGTCCATGAAAAAGCTTATTTATTAACTGGATTAATAAAAATTACTTCCATGGTCTCTGTGTTCCAGTTGTTCTGTGTGATTCACCTGGATTCATCATGACTCCCCTGCCTTATAATCTTCACTGAGTCACTTGCGTTCAGATTGGACAAAGTCCCCTCTTATGTTTGCAAATGACTCATGTGATCTAGAAGATCTCCTTTGCTTAGCGGTGAAATGTGAGCGAATCAGCTGAATAAGTTTCCTTTCTTCTCTATTTTTTTGAGTCTCTTAAAAATATTATTGGTCACAACATATAACTGATTTTTAGAACAAGCAGTCAAGTGTTGCTGTCAGTTTTGTTGAAATTGTAGTATATCAAAGCCAGGGGTTTCTGGGAAATGTTGGCTTGTGTTGTCTGACATCAATAACTCTGGAGTCAGCAAGTTGTGTTTGTTTACCCACAGACATCTGGATTAACCACAGTTTTGCAATTAATCTGTCATGTTTCCTGTCAAAGATTTAGTTATGTCATGATTTTATCACCTGCCCATTGACATGCAAAATAGTTAAGCGTGTCAGGCTTCAATATTTAACCCTGGAAGAGTCTCAGTAGCTACATTTACAAACAAATAGTGGTTTAAATGAGGCCCCAATCAATGTAAGTTGATATTTAACTGTTTGCTGAGCAAGTGCCAATCTTTTTCTCTCAGGAATTCTGCCATCCACAGTCAGTCGCTCCTTTTTTGGACAAGGCAGCAAGTTTTTTTTTCTATTTAAATTTAAGGTAAGATCAAATTTACTTGAATAAAATTATTGGGGTACTATTATACATTTGAATAGTTTGGTGGAATATACTCAATATTGCTAAGTTATTCATGTATTTTCATGTTTGAGTGAAGTCTGCAAAAGGGGCTTTGACACTGTATCAGTTAATACTTAGACATTTTATCTTGAGACACCACAGGCAGGCAGACACCACAATGCACTGGTACTAAAAGTTGTCTCAACCAAGACAGGTGGACTTTCTGTCTGTTTTATTAAATTATAAATCTCCAATATTACGATGTGCTTCAAGACAGCCTGGGTAACTGCTGAAATCTCACACTTTAACTGTGACATTCTTGGTACATGGTCTACAATAAGTATCTTTTATGTTTTAGGCACCTTTCCAGATGATCCTTTAACAGAGAGGGCGACTAAGTAAAGAGAAAGTGTTTAAGACCTGCAGACTATATAGTAAAGGGACAATTTTTAAAATAAAGGTGAGAATGTTATGTTTTATGTGGTCTAAAGGGGGACATTGATTTATTGCACAATAGGCTAAAGATTTCAAACGAAAGGTATATTTATTGCTTCACAAGAGCGAGCAGGTCAGACTTTTTTCAGACAACATAATTTCTCTTTTCTACAGTTACGTTGTAAGGACATGGACCTCCGTCTGACACTCCTGTTGATCTGTCTCTGCAGCCAAGGAGTCACTGTAAAGCACTAATAAATCACTTTTCAGATTATACCTGATGATTATAATCTGTGCTGATTATATAATGGCTGTATAGATGGTTTTACACTACCTTTCTGCTCAACAGAATGCTGAGGTGGCAGAAGATGAGTTAGTCCCCTTGGTGCCTCTTATTCCATTGATGCCCAGCCACCCCAGAGAGGTTAGAGCCAAATTAGAAAAGTTTGAATGGAAGGAGTTTTCTCTCATTGTGCTTGTTGCATCACAGCAGTGTTCTGGTCATATTTAATTCACAGTTTGGAGAATGGGTCCTTGTGCTGAACATTTTCTCCTATTTCTGCCTTTAGAAAGTAGAAAATGAAAGTGCAACACAAGCAGAAATTGCAGATCCCACACAAGCAACTGTAATTGCAACAACCATAACTAGCAGGCCCAGTGGGGGTTCATCAGAGGAAGAGCAAGATGAGGGTTGTCTGTCTACCAACCGAAACCCAGAGTCAAGGGAGGCCATTGCTGCTGGTATTCAGAAACTGGGTGTGCAGCTGCTGCAGAACCTGGAGACAACGACAGAGCAGCCAAATGTCATCATATCTCCGTTCAGCATATCACTAGCCCTCTCCCAGCTGGCTTTGGGTATGGATGTTCTGCTTCAGCTTGTGTACTACATGCGTGTAATTACCACACCTGATGAATTGTGTCAGCAACTTGCCCTTGTTTATAGCCGTCTTGAGACTGTCACTGTTCTCATCCAATTATTGCCCCCCTCTTCTTTACAGGTGCAGTAAATGAGACAGAGGAGCTGCTGATGCATCATCTCCATGAAAACACTCTCCCCTGCTACCACAAGTCTCTGCATAATGTCTTAGAGCTGCTCCAAAACAATGACTTGCAAATTGCCACACGTATCTTCCTGCGCCAAGGTTACTCCTGAAAAGAACATAGCTTTTGTCAAAACTATTTTTAACTATACTAAAAGTTGAGACTGCATAGCTCCTGCTTTCAGAAACTATCTTTTTACTTATTTGTGCTGACCAAAAGAGTAGGTTTAAGAGAAACAGGGTCTGAGAAAGTGTGTGTTTATTGTGTGTTGTAGGGTTTGAGCCAAAGCAAGACTTTGTCAATGAGTCCCAGCGGTTATATGACTCAGAACCAGCAGTGTTGGAGAGTTTGCAGCAGATAAATGACTGGGTAGAGAAGGCAACGCAAGGAAAGATGACTGACTTCCTGTCTGCTTTGCCACCCAATCTGCTCCTCATGCTTATTAATGCTGTCCATTTCAAAGGTGAATGAGAAGTGAAATTTTATCATATTCATATGATTCTGCCTCTTTTCTAAGATATTATGGTTGTAGGGAATATTAATTTCAAAATAATCAATAAATTCCTCTGTTCTTTTGTCATAAGCTTCTGTGTGTTTGAGTTAAGTTGCTGATTAAAACTGAGACCCCTTTTCAATGCTTCCCACAGGAGAATGGAAAGCTCGATTTGACCCACGCTTTACCTCCAGAGGTGTCTTCTACCTTGACGACAAGCACATGGTTGATGTTGAAGTGATGGAAGATGCCAAACATCCCTTGAGTTTATTTATTGACAGTGACCTGGAGGCTCAGGTGAAATACAGTTCCTATTAGTCTTAAAAGGTTTCACCACTGTTCCCAAAATATATCAGTATCTTATCGAACATGTAGTTTAGAAGGACACTTTAATCCCTGACAGAACTGCATTTCTTCTCCCTGTGCAGGTGGCGAGCTTCCCATTCCAGAATGCCATGAGCTTGTTGGTGGTCATGCCTTTGTCCGGCCAGGTAAATGTGTCTTCACTTTCTGAAAAGCTGAATATCTCGGACCTGTATAATCGTCTTCCCAAGGAGAGGGCTGTTCAAGTTAAAGTCCCCAAATTCAACCTGGAGTATGCTCAAGAGTTAAAGGATGTTTTTATCAAATTGGGTAAGACTTTTTTTTTTTCAGGCGGGCTCTGTTGCAGTGTTTTTTGTTTTGTTTTGTTTTGTTTGTTTGTTTGTTTGTTTGTTTTCTTAACCACTGATCAAAAATGTTCAGCCTGCCACAGACTAAAAATCAAATTAATCCTGTGAGGTAAGCCTCTGCTTTCTTCTCTTTGTTAGGCCTGGGACAAATGTTTTCCAATCCCAACTTGGCTAATATAGCAGATGGCCCCCTGGTGGTGTCCAGTGTGATACATAAGTCCAGCATGGAGATAAATGAGGAGGGTGCAGAGGCTGCTGCAGCCACCGCTGTGGTCATCTCACGTGCATCCAACCCTGTTTTCCACCTCAGCCAACCCTTCTTCTTTGCCCTAATGGATGATATGACTCAAGTACCAATCTTCATGGGTATCATCACCAACCCTAATCCAGGAGCTCCTATCATGCAGAGGGGGGGAGATCTTGGAAGCAAAGATAAAGTGGGATTTCCAATTGACAAGAACCATGATGGCACATTTGGAGGCCCACCTAAGTAGGGACTAATAACCTGCCCGGCTGTCCCAAGGAAACTCAGACCAAGACCTTTATGATTGTACAGATTAAATGTACATTATCACTTAGCTGGATCTGTGTGAAAAAATGTTTGTTTCTTTATTTCATTACACAATAAACATACTGAGGACCTCAGTATCCCCTTTAAAAGTCAAATACTCTATTAAAAATAATTATAGTGTTGCTGCATTAGATGACATGTCATCCTGGTCAAGTAATTATTAAAACTACAATTAGATACAAGAAATGGTTTATACCCATAGTAAAACATCTGTTCATCTTTTATTTGATAATACATACATTTTTCAAGGTGTCAACATGTAAAGCCAAACTAATCTGGTGTAATGTCAGAGCATTACAGCATCAGTGTGTATGTAGTTTGAATTTGAAAGATGTTATCTAATGGCATAATAAACTGAATCGATCTGGATCACTTGTGACGGTTATGAGTTTTACTGTAAAATAACTTGAATGGAAAAATTGGCTGTAGCTGCTAGCTAAAGCACGCAAATTAACACATTCACAAAAACTGGGAAAAGATAATACAAAGGTCAACTGTAGAGAACAATTTGTAATCTAACGTTTTTAGATGGGTAATTCCAGTCAAATGCCAGTTATCTGTGGTTGTAACTAATAAGTTTGCCTTTGTCTCTACTTTTGCAAGTGACTAAGTGGTATTTGGTTTTCTCCTTGTCTTTGGCTCATAATGACTGACTGCAAAGTAACCAAATTCCTTTTCTGTAGTAATTATGATATATCTTTTATGATTGTTATCAATCTATTGCTCATAACCACTAAATTCCTGTTTCCACACTGAAACAAAAGAAGTTTTATTTGTGATATATAAAAATTAAGGAGCATGTCTATGAATAGTCATTGGGTGTGTATTAGTTCAATTGCTACACTGAAAAGGCATCCAATATTTCATAACTTCAGGAAAAGTAACTCAATAATTGTATATTTTATGTATATTTTACAATACACAGACATCTATGGTTTTGTTTATATTCTTTCCAAAATGAGCTCGAGTGGAGTCTAAAATCTTTTCCCTGTGGCTTTGAACGCATCGTAGTATTATCCCTGACGTCACGTAATGTTTGGCGCTGACTTTCGTGCAGCTGGTCTCCGGTCAGTTTTACAGGCTTAATCAGGCCATTAGACCAACGGTGCTAACAGAATACAAACTGACGTCAGATCCGTGAACGGAAACGGAAACTGGAGTAGCACTTACGTCGCTTGGCGCGTTTGTCCAAGCTGTTGGCGCCACTGACACAATTCATAGAGTGCTGTAGCTGGAAGGAGCTAGTTGAATATTTCAGTAAACTTTTCCTTTTGGCACTGAATAATCTTTTCACAGACATGACGAAGCTCTCAGAGGGTGCGATAGAGGTAAGGTTATCTGCAGTAAGACTAATGAGCTAAAACGTGATTTTTTTATGACGAAAAACAAAAAATAAAGATGGTTTGTTGCACTTTTGATGTACAGTCTTTGTTTAGCTGGAGTAGCCAACAGTCAAGCCAATTTGTTTACTTCCCTACTTTATGTAATATAAAGACGAAACAGCAGCTGTGTCGTTCACTTCTATGTCTTTTTTAAAAAAAATAGTAACTTTAGCAAACAGTGTGTGGTCTGACACGGTCGAAATTGAACTCCAGCGTTAACTTGAGACATGAATGTTAATTTAGCTTTGGGGTAAAAGAGTAATTTGCAAAATGTTTACACGTGAAACATTATGCAAAATATCAAATTTGACAACAAATGGTTTGACGCTAACTAACGATGTGTGTCAACAGTCTCTTTCAAATGGCACCGGTGGCAACGACGCAGTGCTTCAGTTGGTGGTGAGTAATTAACAAAGAGAAAAAAAACAGCATCACACTGTCTTTCTTCAACGGTTAGCCACTTGGTTTCATCACTGCTGACCAAGTGACCTAACTGTTCCTGTATTTGGTAACAATTATATAAAGTGCACAAATAATTGAATTGTGTGAATCGGATTTAGTAAGCATTCCGCAAAACAAAGCCGCATTACTTATTTTCTTCAGGGTAGAACAGCTTCTGATGCATTTCAGGTCGTGACATACAACTTTTACATCAAAATACTACAATATGTGATAGTGAGCAGCTGGTTAAGGGTGGGTGCTACACTGCACATATTCAACAGGGTGATTCCAGGAAATGGTTTTTAACATGATGCTGCTCAGATGTGTGAGTAGCAGAGCTTGTGTTGAGTTTTATTTACTAAAGAAAATAATAATGCAGGTGATAACTTTTTGTCCAATTTTTGTTCATACCATACAAAAAACTAATTAAAGGAATGCTGTCATAAGATGCAGAATCACATGATCAGACAAACATTGTTCTTTAAATATGTTGAACAGTGGCACTTGTATACAACCTTTCAGAACATTCGCAAGATTGATGGGGGAAACGGCCCGGCTCGCTTTCGGGTGATGATGAGTGATGGACGCCACACTCTGTCCTGTAAGTTGTTGTTTTTTTTTTTTAAATATATAAATATAGTAGAGTGCCTTATGTGTCCTCTGGCCAAATTGTCCCATCCACTCTAAAGATTCAAAATAGTACATCTTAATTTTTACACACAAAACTGTTATATAAATACAGAAGAGCAAGTTTGGATCCACAACAAACAAAAACATATGAACAACAGGTCATTGCAGAGAGCAAGCAGAGTGTAGTGTTTGTTGGGACGGATAAAGACCTCACTGTATGATTTATTAACCACTATTTACTTGATTGTGAAAATTAAGACAGTAAGTTAATATTTTTCTGTACTTTTTTTTTTTTCTATTTAACACTGAATGTTGGACGGGCATGGTTGGGTTAAAGACAATGGCTGCTTATAGGAGTGGTTATTCTCAAGAGCCACTTATTTGAATCATGCTGGGTGGGATCCTGTCTCATTCTCTCCTCATCTCTCTGGATCTCTGCAGCCTTCATGCTTTCCACTCAGCTGAACTGCCTGGCAGAGGAGAACAGACTGGCCCCCAACTGCATCTGTGTTCTGAAGAGGCATGTGACCAACATACTGAAGGATGGACGGTATGTGGTTTGTCTGTACATTTCTTTACTTCATGAACTAGACTGGAGAGACTAAAGTGTCAAAAGATTGTGCTAATACAATATTTGTATTTACTGTAAGCTTGAAAAGTGTTTTGGACAGCTAAACATGAGGAGATATCAAAGATGCATATGAGGCTATTTTCTGTTGTTAATGGAGATGACTCATTACAGTCGGGTGGTAATCATTTTGGAAATTGATGTCATCAAGCCTGCTGAAGAAGTTGCTGGGAAAATAGGCGACCCTACTGCTTACACTGAGGGTAAGGCTTCAAAGCACAGTTTGTAATATTTGCTACTTGCACAATAATTGATGTTTGTCTTGAGGTAGTGCTCAGTGAATAGGTTTATGAGGTGATATTGGTATTTAGATATACATCAGTCATACACGTTAGGTTTTAGTGTCTTTGCAGGCCAATACTAATGTCAAATCTTTCTTGTAGGTCACACTAAAGGCCCGCAGTCAGCTCCAAACCCCGAAAGCCGCCCTCCATTGCACCCGCAGAATAGAAATGAAGGTGAGTTTTTATTTGAATTAAAATGGGTGAAAATGTTCAGAATTCACATTTTTGTGGAAAAACACTATACAGAAAAAGTACATAAAAACTCCACCAGATGGCAGCATTTCCCTACTGCTTTTTTACCATTTAGGTGACCCTCAGATTTACAGGACACAAGTAATTTTGACATCCCTGTTGAGAAACACGTTCATTTTTAGCTTTCTCATGCCTTTCTCAAGAGTTTTTTTCTCTGCATTATTGACCCTCACAATTCTTCAGAGCTCGTCCTTTACATGTGAATGCTTGAGATCATAAACTGTAACAACTATGAGCCTGTGTTGATAGGTGGCTTTCTCTGCCTGTGCATGGCGATCATTTTTTATCTTTTTTTTTGGATGCACAGTAAAATACACAAATGAGCAAATACAGAGCAACACAGGCTACGAGGAGATTGTATATTACAAACAGATTATTTTTTGAAACACTGGCACTTGTTCATGTCAGAGATAAACAGTGGATCTCGGCATAGCAAATAACTTGGACCAGAAGAGATGTGCAATCCGGCTGTCAGAAGGGTTTTGCTGTCTTCTTGTGTCTGTCATAGCAGGTATTCATCCCTCTAATCTGCCGTGTGGGAATTGAGGTTGTGGCAAGCACCCTCCTCATCAGCACAGTCATTGTTCATTTCTCTGTGTGTGCCGCTTGATCTGGGGGCTTAATTACCAGAAGTGCAGTGGTTGGCAAAGTGGGAGGACTTAAGTGGACACTTTGAACTCTAATCCTCCGCGTGAGACGCACACAAATCAAATGTGCAGCGCTTGTTCAAACGGAAAATCTCAAAGTCAGGCAGCACCGCTCTCCGGGGGAAGAGCAGCTCCAGTTTGTTATAGCATTTCACACTCTGCCCTGATTCTGTGAAATGTGTATCATCTTTCTTACCAAAATGCTGGATCACACATCTCCAGCAAGTTGGTTTGTCAAGATTTTTGTTTCCTGTTTGAGTCTTTCCTCTTGCTTGTCTCGACGGTGATGAATTTACTTTATGTCATTAGGTTTTTCTTTGAAACTTCCCTCATGAAGTGAGATAATTACAGTGATCACAGTTGCAATCCAAAGAAATTGGATTTTTGTAATTCGTCTCTGATGAATAATGTATGTGCCTCTCTCTTGACTCCTCTCCATCACTGCTCTTCATGGATCATTTATTTCTCTCTTCATTCCTCCAACAGTGAACAGAGGTTTCAGTAGAGACTTTGGAAAGAAGCCCCCATCTGCTATCCCCAGTACTCCAGGGGGAAGCGCCAAAGTTGTGCCCATTGCCAGCCTCAACCCCTACCAGTCCAAGTGAGTATGTTTTCCAGTCAGTTGGAAATGTAATGTCGTGTCAAAACGTTGTATATTTTATCGTCTTTGGAACTGTAAAAACATTACTGCATACATGTATAATAAAATAAAATAAATGCAACAACATACTTAACACCAGTAAGACAATGTGAAGTGTTGAACGTTGAATGTAGATGTTGAAGATAACGGGGTAGGCACAATAACATGAACACCTATATAATTGAATGCAGTTCTATACAATAGCCCTGCCACAGTTACAACTTTGGCCCTTGTAAAGCTTTAGTTTGTTTTGTCATAAGGGATTCTGTTATATTGGAAGTAGCAGTGGAAATATTAACATAATCTGTATAAACCACATCTTTAAATCTCTGATATCAGATAGTACTATCTTATTTCTGACATATCCGTATTGGTCAATATGTTGCCCTATAAGTAAAAAGCGATTGCAGAAGAGAAATGTGAAAGATTGTGCCTACATAGTTTGTTAGTTTAGTTACTAGAATCAACTAGTGAGCATTGAAATTTTATTTTTCAAAGTTAAACTGTCCTACAAAATGCAAATGTCCTGCTTAGTACAGATCAAGGTCATAACTCTGATATATCATTATCAGATTGTGTATAGTGAGTTTTTGAAAGGTGAAATTCCTTAAAATGGAATATCTACAGTGAAATTGATACTATTGTTTATGTTTTAAACACAAATGTCACAACCTGAACCACCCTGCCCAGCTCAATTGTATAGGCCTTTCTCACAGAGGACATGTTGAATGGCCAAACACAGGTATTACTGATAACATTACTAATGACTATTTTCTATTGAGGAATGCCAGTGCAGGACTCATACTGCTGACTTACTGGCTACCTAAATGTAACAGCTATTGTTAATGTCCTTGGCTACACCTGTGCTTTTCTCATTTTCATTTCATTTCATTTGGAATAATCCAAATGTCCCTGAGAAGCCTATTGCAGAGGAGGCAAGGTTTACAGGTTTAGTATTGTCCTTACACATTGCCATGCATCCAGAGGGCCGCTAGGGGGCAGATTGTTAAAGGCTGAGTTTGTGAATAAAGAGTCAATGATTGAATAAATGGATGCATATGTGTAGGTTTAACTTTGGGTCCATTCACTGATGTGACTAAATTCAGCCTCGTCTCGTGGTAGGTGGACCATCCGTGCTCGTGTAACCAACAAGAGCACCATCCGTACATGGAGCAACTCTCGTGGTGATGGCAAACTCTTCTCCATGGAGATTGTGGATGAGAGTGTGAGTGTTAATGTGGTCCCATTGTTTATTTATGTAAATAAACTATGAGATCCTTGAAATCCTGTACTGTGCCTGACCTACTTTTGATATTAACCACAATGTTTTATTTGATGACAGGGAGAGATACGAGTGACTGGCTTCAACCAAGAGGTGGACAAGTTCTACAGCCTAATTGAGGTTGGCAAGGTGAGATGTTCCTCCAGATAATGATTTATGGTGTCCTAATTATCTGCCAAAACTTTCTTTCACTGTGCTGTTAAAGACAGATTTGGCCGCAGACTGTTCTATCAACAGCTGCCAGTACTTTGTGAGTTAAAACCTCAGAGACTATGAATGAGTCATCTGGCTGCACTGTACCCATACAATAAGCGGCTTATGATCATCTGCCAGCCTTTGTTGATCCCCTCTGACTGTCTGAAGTCGTATCTTGTTTGCACCATTCAGTCAGGTGAAATGCTCCCCCAGATCTCTGATTAACACGTGGTTCATCCATCTGTATGGGCCAGGTCTACTACATCTCCAAATGCTCCCTGAAGATCGCCAACAAACAGTACACATCAGTGAAGAATGACTATGAGATGACGCTCAATGGAGAGTCCTCAGTCATCCCCTGTGAAGACAGCAGTGATGTTCCCATGGTGCAGTGCGACTTCATCTCTATTGGTGACCTGGAGAACAGAGACAAAGATGCTGTCGTTGGTAAGGAGCAGAAGTAATGATCTGCACAGCCATCTCAGAGCCCAACCTGTGTTATTAAATCACATCAGACAGCTGTACAATTTTTTTTCTCACTTTTCCAGACTGTACTTTGAAATTCAAGTACTAAACAGCCTTCAGCTCTGACTGCATATACATAGACATGGCATACTGTCAAAAATAAAACCCTGAAATTTAATCAGCAAAAAATGTGCAGAGTCAAGCTCAAATCTGATGTCTTTATTAGAAAATTAGTATCGCCACAGTTCAAGTTTTGTTTTGTTTTTTAGGTTGCTGATCTCTCAACACAAGTTCTTTGCTGTTGATAATTATTACAGCTGCTTGTTGATATTTAGTGGTTGGAATGAATGAGGGAAACTGTAGACTTTAAATCCTTTAAGTACAATGTAACAAAGAGAATGGCTTAATAAAACATTTAAAAACAGCCTATGTCAGATGTTAAATTAAGCTAGCCTACAGTTCTACCAAGTATAGATATATGGTGGAGGAAGAAAAACATTGGATATGTTCGTCCCTATTCAGCTTGTTGCCTCTTGAGCCAGTTTTTTGTTTTTTAATGGGCCTTAATTCCTTGTGTTTGTAGCCCGTTATTTCTCCAAACCTGCTCCACCTCCTTAACAAAGTCTTATCTTACACTATAAAATATTGTATGTGAGAAGCTGGTTAGCACTAAGCTCTGATATATTTCCTTTTTAATAGAGCACTTAGAAATTAAAGACAAGGTGGTGAATTGGCATTGTTTTTCCAACAAATATGTGAGAATAATTTGCATTACTTGAGAATTTGAGTTTTGCTATTGAGAAACCAACCAAGCCCTACTCTAGACTTTCTCATGTTTATTACTCAGAATCAGGTCGTGTAAACCCTTTCAGGAAAGAGCTTGAGGCTAAGTTTGTTCCTATGCTGCATTGTTGTAGTGGGATGATCCGTTTAATATGAGCTGCTTGTTCAGTTTGAATGGTGGCAACGTTTGCTAACTCATTTTTATGAGACATTAGTTTTGATGTTGTCTTATCTATGCTGTGCCCTAAACAAATGTACAGAGAGCAGAGTTTTGTTGCACAGTGCATAGGGGAGCGATTACGTCATTGCCCGTCAGTGAATGCACCGTGCATCAAACTACAAGCATAAACCAACCAACTGATATGTTATAGCCCACCTCCTAATGAGGTGTTCCCAAGCACTCAGTAATAAGCTATCATAAGCAGAGGATAGAGTTTGTAGCGGGAAGTAGAGCCGGATGTGCTGGGAGGTTGAAGTAATTACAGTATAGGAGCAGAGAGATAAAAGTGGTATTAATAATACTGATGACAGTAATAGCCTGTAGTGCAGATTGACTTTGGGCCCTATGGCAGAGCCGATGACAAAATGAGAACCTGCTGTCACAGGTAAATTGAAGTAATAATAAGGAGCCTTTTGTAATTCTTTTAATGAAGACTGCTGTTTGAGTAATTTCTGTCCCGCACACCAGTCAGCAACAAACCTTGAGTATTTTTCTTCACGGTTGAATACATTGAAAGTCCCTTTACTCAGTGTGGGTGGGGGTTTCCACATGATGAGCATTGTTGGTGATGCCACTCTTGCACCTTTCCAAATAGATGGTTCCGTCCCCATCTATTGTGCTTGATTACATTAGTCAATGTAGTGTGCATGATTAAATGTGTTTGTAGAAATAATTAAAGCCTATTTCATAGATTCTCTCCTACATTATGGATGTAAGTGCCTGGTATACAGGGCAGTGACCTGTATGAAATGAATGAATTACTTATTTCCCAAGAGCCAATTTGTGCTGGAAACTATGGGACCTAGAGTGACCTGTGGGTGTAAACACCACAATCAATATTAATGATATGAATATGTGGGTACAGTCAGTTAGCCAGCAAAATTAAATCATATTTGGTTCAGGTATTTCTTTTGATAATATTAAATACAAGATGTGACTTTACAATGTGAATCATTCAAGCCAGTGTCTGCTGCTAATGTGGAACATTGTTTTGTTTTTCATTACAGATGTGATTGGAGTTTGCAAGAGCGTTGAAGAGGTGACCCGCCTCACAACAAAGACCAACAGAGAAGTGTCAAAGAGGACACTCAACCTGATGGACATGTCTGGGAAGGTGGTGACTGTCACGCTGTGGGGAGAGGAAGTGAGTATAGACATTAGATGGGGAGGAAAATGCATAATGGGGCTGCGGTGTTGTGTCTGGAGCTTTTTAATTGGCTAATGGAAATCAATGCCAGCCTTATAATGCAAGGACATGCCTATTGTAAGGGTTAAGATTTCTTGTCAGAACACTTGTCTTTTCAAATGTTAATAATCACCACAGTCACTGCCATCGAGACAATCTTTGAAACTGTCAGACCCTTAAGACCTTTTTCATTTGGTGTATGAGATTCTAAGGCCATTTAGTCTTGAATGGTTGAAGCTGAACTAAAGCTAAAGGATACATTCAGGGGATGAGCACAATGACATGAGCACCTGCAGTACAAAAGGCCTGTAATAAATGCTACCTGTTTGAAACTTATCTTCAGTTTTTGTTGATACTGTATCAGACAGGTATTTTAATTAAAAGGGTTGTTCAACACATTTGCTGATCACTGTTCAGCAGTTTCAGAACCAAAGACTGTTAACAATGTGTGCAGTATTTTATGGAGGCAGATATCGTTGACTAAATTCCCTGTCATGGGGTGATGAAGTAACTGTGCTCCTGCAGTTGATTTTTACCTGTGGCTCAGAGGGACTGTGCTGAGTTTGCCACCATTTCTTTCCTCCTGACAAGAAGCACAGTGTTCCCAGTTTGTTTGTTCGACAGATACCCCTTTTCCAGAGGGACATGCTGAGGTACACAAGATGTATATTTTACAAAGAACAATGGCAATGCCAAACAGCAAGTGTTGGAGATAGTTTCCATGTCCCTGAAGGCTCTACTGTTGCCCCCCCCCCCCCCCCCCAGTTGGTGTCCTCAGGTTATTATAGTAAATAGCTCTGAAAAACTATGAAACTGAGAATCAAGTAAACAAAAAATATTGTACACTAATCCTGGAACTGAACTAATAAATGTGCTCATACTTTTATCTTTGTTAGAAGTTAGTGTTTTTTAAACACATTGTGGTTCTAGGGATGTCAGCCTGTCTTTTGGTCAGGCAGTTCACCGCTTTTTTTAGACTGAAATATCTTAAAGGGTCAGTATGTAGGATTTAGGGGGATCTATTGGCAGAAGTGGAATATAATATTCAAAATTATGTTTTCATTAGTGTATAATCACCTGTAACTACGAATCGTTGTGTTTTTGTGTTTTTAGAAAGAGCCCTTTCTATCGAAATAGGGAGTGGGTCCCCTCCCATGGAGCCCGGCATTGTTCTACCGTAGCCCAGAATAGACAAATGAGACACAGGCTCTTTAGAGGGCCTTTCATGTTTTTACTTTACTATAAGGCCACTGTAGGTTCTTCTATACATGCTTGAAAAATTAGGGGTGAGGGAGGGTTATTCAGTTGGTTGCAATCTGCAACCTCACCACTAGATGCCACTAAATGGTACATACTGGTCCTTTAATATCTATTAAATGGATCAAGATTAAACTTTGTACAGGTGTCCCCAAATGATGAATCTTAGACTTTTTTTCATGAGGTTGGATCAAATCCAATGAAATCTGGTGCAGATACCCAGGCCTCCCAAAGGTTGAATGCTTAACATTATACCTGTTAATTATTGTTAGTTATTGCCATTATGAACATGTTAGCATTTTGCACTGCTGTGCCTAAGGACAACCTAACAGCAACACTAGCATGGCTATAAATTCTTAATTTTCCTATACAAAGTACCAACACATAACTTGCTAAACAAAGAAACAGAAATTCAATCCAGACAAATACAAATAACAACAAAGTTTTAATCATTATGCGCCATTTGTCATTATCTGTTTCTTTGTGTAGGCAGAAAAGTTTGATGGCTCTGGACAGCCCATTGTAGCCATTAAGGGGGCGAAGCTTTCAGACTTTGGAGGCCGGTCGCTCTCTGCATCCTTCAGCAGCACCCTGATGATCAACCCAGACATCCCTGAGGCATATAAGCTCAGAGGCTGGTAAGTGAACCTGAGGTTCATAGATAATGCAGTGCAGAAAATTGCTTATGTCCTAGCAATTGTATACTCATGACGAAGTGCTTTTACAGTAGGTATAAAACATGGGTATACATTTAATGCCAGAGGTCTTTTTCTTGTTTATTTCACCCCATGGAAGCCAACCTCTCACACACAAGTATTAATGTTGGAAATTGAAGAACTCAAAGGATTTAAACCCTGGGTTTCCATTTCCCAAGTTGTGAGAGTGCATGCTCTGATTCTCATTATCAAGATTAGCTTTCCCCCATTAGCCACAATGTGGGGTGGGGGTGCTTCAATGAAGCATTACATATAAATGGAAATCATACTTAATCTGTGGAAATGCGTTTTTTACTCCTCTAATCGCCTTTCTAGATGAAATGAAATCCAGACTCATTTCTGCGCGATTATGTTGATTGTAGCGTTTCTTTTATCTTGGTGTGTGTGTTGTTGTGCAATGTTTACATATGTTATTTCATGTTTTTTTCCCTTGAACACAAAGGATTATGTGGAAATTAACTAAGATATTTATCTTTAAAATCAGAGTGGTAACCTGTGTACATGTAGTCATGTGTGCTGCACGACAGTTGAATTTATTAGAAGTACCACTGCTACGTGCAGACTTGTATTTGGTACACTAACACAATTAAGACATGTGACTCTATTCCTTGAAGATTTTCCGTTGGCTTTTCTTGCAAATGAATAGAGAAACATTTAAGACTCAAGCTTTCATCTTTTCTTTTGACTCCCTTGCCAGTTCCTCGATTCTTCATTTCCTCAATTATTTCTTCTCCCTGGTGTATAGCATGACCAGAAATAAGTTTGCACAGTATGTATTGAATTTCTCTGTGCCAGAGGTGTGGGTAAAAGGCATTTTTGTTATTTCTTTTGTCTATATTTTAACAAAGACATCACCTGGACAGTGTGGTGTACTTAACCTCACTCCAGCAATGTGGCACACTGATTGATCCGTCCTCCTTAGAGAGCCTACTCAGGCAGGCTGTGTCTAGCCCTCCTCCCTGACATGAAGGCAAATGTCTTTTTCAAGATTGTCTGTATTTGAGAGTGAAGATCTAATTGATTCTATTCAAAGGGTTTCATTTATTTACCTCCCAGTACCAGTGTGCCTGCTCTGCACTGCTAAATAAAAGACGGTAAACAGTTAGAAGTTATTTTGTGACAAGTCCAGTGCAGTCTTTTCTCCTGCCTTTTGACAAATGTGGCTGTGAGTATTTATACTTGATCAGAGAACCTGATCTGCATAATCAGAGCAGTGAAATGTGACTCCACTTTGCAGGCGAGAAAGAAGCAAATCACAAAATACGCTCAAATGTGCCTCTTTAATCAGATGTCTTGGTTTATGGTAATTTCCTGATGATAGCTTTAGCACTAGCCTCTGGCTTATCTAAATATGTCATTTCTCAGAATGCCAACAACTGAACTGAACTGCTCTTACCTTTTTTGTAATGGGATTATTTTATATTTCTGTAGTGATAGAAAATGTTGTATTATCAGGACCAGTCCAGGGTCTTCTGCCCTCTTCTACCTGAACACCATTAAGTCCTGAATCAGTTTGCACATCCCTGCTGTAGCATAGGCTTTTCACACTTCCTCTGCTCTTTTCTGCTTAATGACAGAAGGTTGTTCCGCACCTTCTCCATTCACTTCTCAGTTGGACAGCTAGGGATAATGATCCTTAAATCCTTGTATTGGTTTATACACCGAAGAAGAAGGGTTGGCCCATGTGGGTCTTCTATGGACAATGGGTTCCTGCAGGTTTGCAACCATCCACTAATGACCATTTTAAAGTCACAGATGAAAGGAGGCCAGACCTGATTCATTACTCTCAATCCAAGTTAATCCAAGTGAGGACCATGGTGAAGACAAGATAGTTATGCAGCATGTCGGAGAGCCTTAACAAAGCCAGCTTCATGCTGTGAAGAGAATGGAGAGAGCAGTCCTCTTAGTAATTTATCTTTATTTTAAGGCTGCATTACAGAGATGATACGTAGTGAAGTGAAGTAAGTTGTCACTGTGTGTTTACGCTGGAAGACTGCTAGCTGTTGAATACATAATGTGTGTTTTGTTGTGTTGGTGATGAGCTTCAGGAAGCAGAATTTCAGGATGGTAGTAGTCCACAAAAAATGTTTCTTTAATAATTGTTCTGTCAGCCAAGATGTGAATTGTGAAAGAACAGAACAAGGAAGCAAATCAATTAAACTCTGAATAAGTCTTTTGATGATTATTTTTTAATTTTGCACAGAAGAACCCAAACCTTTTTCTCCCTCTGCTGAACAAAGATGTGTCTTTACTGTACAGCAAAGGCTGCTGAAACAACATTGTTTTATTTATGTGGAGGCGTCTTAATTTGATTGTGTTTTGGCGCAGACCTTTGGGACTTCTTCAAATGAATAGTCTATCCTTGGTGGGCTTTTGACTCAGACTCATGCAGAGTATTAGTGGTGCCGCTCAGCACTTTCCAGTGTTCTTATATGGAAAGCTGAGTAGCATCCCTTTAATGTCACACTAATTAATCTCGCAGAGGTGAAAATAGCTTTAATTTCCTCAAATAAGAATGTTGCACTGTGCGCTAATCATCTTGATCCTCGGGTTAATCTGGGGTCTTAGTGCTTTGTTAGCTTGCATGTGCTCTATGCCCTCACCCTCTTTTTTGAGATCACTGTCACAGGCTGCCAGCGTAACAATAACTACAGTTCTTTGTAAAAATAATCAGTGTAAAAATCGGATTCACATTTGCACTTTGATCCATCTAACTGTGCAGAAGCAGTTGTCCATTAGGTGGCAACAGCACATTTAGAGATGGTTGTGCTGCCTTTTTCCATTCTGTCAGACAGGGCAGTCAAGTTTCTGTTAGCTACACTTTTGTCATGTTTACTCTCAGCTGTTGATGCTATCAATTGCAGACATTGAGTATTAATTCATTTAGTCACACAAGCCCAAGCTTACATTTTCTCTTTCTTATCATGACTCCAGTGTTTCCACATATACAGGGCACAGAGCACATAGTCAGGGAAGTAATTATGTCAGCCGAAAAGCAAACAAGCTTTAACAGTCGTCTAGTGAACATGATGCCTCACTATTTAATTGACTGTTATTTTACCCAAATGTTTCACAGTGCTATATTGAATTGAATTACTGAGTTATTAGCAGAATTGAATTAGTAACTGACTTACTGAATGTTTTGAACCAACTTTGGCAACAGAGGTGTCTGACAATGTGAAGAATTTGGTCGTAAGTGAATAACAGAAGGCGGTCGATCTCCCTTCAGTCACCACTGTAAAAGTAATCTTCAGCCAAAGACACTCAGTCCCGAGATGCTTGACTGCACTGATATTCAATTAACATTCAAAGAGATCCAGTCAGAAAATTTCCTCAAGCAAAGGTCTGGAACATCATAATGTCTCACTCGTGTTATGATTCAGTGCCATGCATATTGAAGTAGCCTAGTAGTTGTATCAATATCTGTATGTAGTCAACAACCAGCTGTCAAAAATCAAATTAAAAAAAAAAACAACTACAGTTCAATAATATTTCTACAATATTTGTTATTAGTCTTCACATAGAACTGGAGGGATTATAGATAAGTACTCTAATAATAAATAGTGGTTATTTTTTCATTTTAAGTAAAGTAAGTGAGTGCTTGTCAAAAGTGTTTCAATTTAGAAAACTAAGGATGTCACATTCCCAGAAATTTGCTCTGATACCAATGAAATTCCATGATTTTCAATATCAAATTCAATACCACAGAGAACAACTGAGGCTGCTGCATACATTGTGCTAACACAAGTATGTGTATACATGCACAAACAAACACATAGTGTGCAAGCAGTAGTTTAAATTGACTAACAAGACAATAGTGTGAAAAAAGTCAGTGTCATATTTTGACAGTAGTCTACTACTAATGTCATAAGTATGTTATGAGCTGTGCCTGTGTCAGCCTAAACAAGGTAATGTTAGCCTTTGTAAATGTTCTGAGTAGATCTTTGCTACAACAGATACCAGCTGTTGCAATGCACAAGCAATAACTTTAACACTTCAGGACATGAACATGTTGACGACATGTTGCTAATATAAAATTAACAGCTGAAACTCACTCACCCTGAATTCTGTGTACAGATCCAGATGTCTGTCTTGGAGCTGCTTAGATAAGTTTGAGGTGTTTTCTCCTGTTTCCTTTCCTCCATTTGAAATGCTCTGACACTTGTCCCTGCTGATCCGCGTCAAATACAAAATATCTCCATACACCACTCTTTTTTTTTTTTCTCTCTTTTCACAACTTGCGTTGGAGCTGTTGCTACACCTGCACTAGCTGCTGCCATTCCATGTGCTGTTGCTGTTTATTGTGCCAGCCTTCTTTAGACTAGGACACTTGTAGAGTTATTATACTGCCCTCGTCATCCCTGGAAGAATTACATCTCCAGTACCTACGACTATGGTACCTGAGAAAAATATGTAGCATCACATTTTCAGAATTTTGTATTTGTACAGCCAAATATCCTCAATGTGTACAGGGTCACTTTCCCCAGACCTGTGAAAGCTCTATCTCATACCATTTGGAACCACAAAGTGGCAGGGTCAGTTCCTCCAAAAAGCTCTTTCAGGGCAACATCTGCTTGGAGACAGACCGGTTGCATCTGGAGAGGCCCAGCATTTGCCCACTTGAAATGCTGTGTGACTTCCTTTGAGGACTTACTGACATCTGCGAGGAGGAATGGGTTCTGAATGAACAGGTTGAGCTGCTGTCCAAGACTGAAGCTATCAAAACATTTGAAGTTTACAATCAGCTTGTCAACAAAAGAAGATACATCTCTTACACCCTGAACCTGTTCCTACAATGGTGCGTGGTGTCCACAGTCTCCCTGCAGGTCTTCTTTTAACACCCAGTTTTCCTCTGGATGCAGCGGAAAGCTGTCATCAGGTCACAAACTGAATTGTCCTTGCCCTGTGGCAATGCGGTTCATTCAGCTGTGAAGTGGTACCAGCCAAAAAAGTCACAATATCCATCTTCTTATCTTCATGGTGTTGCCTTCTGGCTGTTCAGCTGCAATTTCCCTCCGGATGGACCAAAGGAACTGAACATCCTACCTTTGCTGAGCCATCTTGTTGTGCAGCAGAAGGTCATCAGCATTTGTATCAACTTGTCTGAGGAATTCCCTGAGCATGCAATGCTGATCAGGAGAGGATGCCCTGAGAAAGTTAATCATTCTCATCATTGTGTTCATCACCTCAGCATACTCGTCTTGACTGAGTGGAGCACAGGACTGATTGATGAATTATGCAATGTAAGAGATGAGCTCAGGATTTTTACACATTCATTCTTGACATGGCTCCTCTCTCTCTCCCTTCCATGGCAGGGGCTCCATCTGTGGTTATTGAAACCATTTGATTCACTCTATTTCCCTCTCTACTGGTCTGAAGGACTATAACACCTAACAGATCTTCACAGAACTCTTCTCCTTGTTGAAGAACCTTACATAAACTAATAGCTGAGCATTGTCAGATACTTCAGTGGACTCATCTACAGCTATGCCTATGCAGGGTGCCTTATGAATTACCTTGTCCAGCTATGCTAGCACACCCTGGGTTAATATTTCAATTTTCTTTGTGGCTGATGTTGACATTGGTGTTTGCTTGTTCTTTTTTTTCACAAAGCTCTTCTCATTGTTTCCCCTCAAATAAGGTTTCATCTACTGCACTCATGCATGCCTTGACAGCCCCTCCATCAGTCAATGTTTGTTTTTTTATGTTTACCTACAATCCAAGCAACATTAAGGGAACATTTGTTAGCACATTGTGGTGCAGTGAATGAATGGGTTAGGATTCTGGTGTATTGATCATATTGGGCTCTTAGTTTATTTATTTTCTCTGCTTAAGCTTGGATTTGAGTAGGTTTGTTTTCCTTAAAAGATTTGTACTTTGTCTCGCAGTGGTGCTTCCCATTGCTGCTTTTAAAAACATGTTATGTTATGTTTCTTAACCGGAACAACCAGCAAGGAGAATGTTACAGCGAGCGGCCATGTTTAGTGACTAATGTTAGACTACTTACATGTGTCAAATGATAAGCCATGTTTGAGGTCATGCATGATAGGCAAATGTTTGCCTTCACAGTTTGCATGTCACTGTCTTGAGGTCGTCCTTTACCCTCTCAAAATGATCCCATACTGGATTTCCTGCCGAACCTATTTAAATACTGTAAGACTGTTATGAATTTAGTATGTTTGATAGTAGGTAGTGTGTTCCCTAACAGTTGCTGTAAGGCTGCTGTAAAGCTGCCGTAAGGCAGGAGTTGTTGGCATTCCCGCTTGTCACACGTGTGTTCAGAAAATAAAGAAGTTGTAGCTGATGTTCGTTATACTACATCTCAATTTTCCATTTTTTATTTTATTACTAAATATGGCCAATTTGTCGAACCCAAGACACTTGGTTACATTACTTTCCCTATACTTACAGCTGTATAGGGACAGTATCTTCCCTGTGACCAATCAACTAATAAAAACTTCTAAACTTCTCATTCACTAACGTTTGGTCAACTATGAGAGGGAAGCCCTACAATGCAATTGGCTGAGCAGCATCATGATGATTTGCAATGCATGCAATTGGTCTGTGAGTTTCCTGGGCTGCTAAACCAGTACCGTAAAGGCCAGAAAAGCTGACGCTCTCACCAAAATTGAATAATTCTCAACAATATAGCAGTTAAAGGTCCAGGTTCGGACCGGACAGCGTCCGCATGGTCCGCCTATGAGTGCCTTTGCTCCACTGGATCTGCTTTGTGGCACACAGAGCTATCATTTAATTAGCACCATATGATATTATGCTTTGTTTCTCGACGAGAGCTAAATTGTTTTGTAGCTTCATTGACTAGTCGATTTGAAATTTAATCAATTTGTTGCTTTTCTTTTGTAGTTTTTTTTGTAGTTTTCTTTCATTGTTTCTGTTTTTGTTTGTAAACTGTATCTTTGGGATTTAGACTATTGAGAGGACAAACAAGCACTTTGAATGCCACAGGCTGAATTCTGGCGATTTTCTAATATTTTATAGACAAAGCGATAATTGATTCGTTAAGCGATAATTGGCTGAATAACCCGTAACGATAATAATAGTTAGTTGCAGCCCAGTTTTTTATAGATGGACTTTCTATAGACAGTTTATTCTACCACATATACTGATTTATACTTACTTGCTTTTCTAATTCAAGCTACTGTGATGGAGGCTACATTTTACTTTCAGTAGGTTTACAAGAATGTGAGCTGTCACTCTGTCTCACAGATGACTTTTCCAACATCATATCCCTTATTTATACACGTATGCTGAGGTCAAACCTGGGAGTTCAGTTTGCATTATGACTACACAATTTAAATCCCTGTTAATCATAAAAATACTGTAGCATTTTAATAACTTGTTCTGTTTTTCCATGATATAATTTCTCTGTGGGGCTCTGTATATGAAAAACTCATTAAAATTCAACTATTGTAACACACTGAGAGTCTACTGATGCATACAAAACGGTTTCAGGGTGTAGTGATGCCATGTAAACATTTGATTGCTCTATTCTTGATTTTGTTCTACAATATTCTCTTACACACATGGTTTTCCAGTTGCATCCCTTATGCTCTGTTTAAAATAGACGGTTTGCTGTGATTCTACCAAAATGAGAAGAAAGGAAAACATACCTTTTATCCAGGTTTACATTTGAACAAACTACCTCTGTGGCTTCTTTTAAGTTGTTGCCAGTTCCATATTTGACCACATGTCAGTCACTGCAGATGAAGTGGCTAACACCTTGTCACACACAGCATGAAGTAATCGTGTTTGTGGTGTGTTTGCCACTGTCAGCTGAGGCATTAGAGCCTTAGCCTGGAGCTGAGAACACTGCTTACTGAGAATTTCCCATCAGCCCTTCATACCTTCTCCTTTGACATGTCCCTGCTCTTGTCCTGTCCTTGTTCATTGACACACCGACATTTGACATGTCTCTGGCATGCACATGCTTGTCTGCCAGCCTCCAGTCGTCTATCTCTGTGCTCCTGCAGATAGTTTTTTCTCACTGAAGCCATGCTGCTCTAAACTGGGATCTGTCTGCTTTCAGTTGACTGTTGCACATTTTCTGCCAGATCTAATTTGTCCTCTTTTTGTCTCCATCATCATGATCACTGTCTTCGGTGCCATTTCTATTTCCTGTGCTCCTCACTGTCTGTGATGGTGAAGACAGCAGCAGCTTTAAAACGGGATGCTTGTCACTGTGGTATCTTGTTGAGTGTTTAGCAGTCCTTTTTGGGTATCTGTCAAGTCAGATGTCCAGAGCAGCAATATAACACTGTGAGGCCCTACAAGTTTACAGTCCTATTTTCAAAGTGCGATACATTTTTAATTATCTCAGCTATATTGTCACTTCATTTTTCCCCTCCGTAGAACATCTGTCTTTGGAGATATGTTGCGCTATAACAGAAAATTGTATCTACATTTAGTCTGATTTGATTTTTCAGAATATCCTTCTTTTTTCCTTTTCTCCTAACTGGGTGCAGGCACAATTAAAGCAAAGCAGTGCAGGTACACCAGTGAGGAAATTGGTGCCACTGAAGAGAATTGCTCACATTTGTCAGTAGGAATGGGAAACTGGCAGCTTGTGTATTGCTCAGGCCACAGCCTGAACAGTTAATGGGGATATTTTCAATTAGTCATGCCTCCAGGAGCAAGGCATGCTCTCCCTGTATTTACAACCCGACCTCCCCATTGTGCGCCACTTTGCCTTGTGGCCAACAGATTAGTAAGCTCTATTGATCTTTGTGACCATTTTAAACTGTTATTTTCTTTCCCCACAACTGCATTTTACCTCCACCCATCTTTCTTCTCCTTCTACCCTGCCTTTCCTCTTCCTCTTCCCATTGTCTTCCCTGAATTACCGGGGACATTGGGCAGAAATGGGTTTCTGATATCACAGTAACAGCCCTGACCCTGGCCAGCTCATCTGTCCCTTTGTGGTTGATTCATTTCACAAGCCTCTCAGCCTGCCTTGCTCTCAGCTGAGCCACCCTGCTTTGACAAACACAAATGGATGCTCTGCCTGGAACAAGATTTTTTTTCCTTTTTTAAGCTAACTGTTAATTGGATAGCCTGCAGTCTGTTGACAGCCATGTGAAGAGCAGGGTATTGTGCCTCCTGTTTCAGTTCAGATGTATTAAAATTAATAGTGCTGCAGTCCGAAAGTGGGCATCTGCATACCAACGATCCAAATCTCTCAAGTGGAAATACAGCTATCTTAAACTTATGTTTTTCAAGTTAATGTGGTGATGCACTGTAGAATTTACTTACTTACTCCACCAATTTCACACACTAAAGTCTGTTTCCAGGTGGGTGCACAACTGTATATAGAAAAAAGTTGCAGAGGGAACTGCACAAAATCTGAATTATCTCATCAGTCTTTTGGGGCTGAAGGCTAGAAGTTTGTACATGAATAAAAATGTGTGTAGAGTTAGAAAGAACTGATCTTACCAGACCTCCTTGAGGCCAGCGGCCTGAGGCTACATTAGTTGCTGTGGGCATGACACACTCAAATCTGTGACGGAGCTTTTGGCAGTCCAGTTGCATAGTGAGTAATGTAGGTGCCAGGTTTTGACAAGAAAGAAGTATACATGGAATAAAAAGAATTGATATTTAGATTAAAAAAAAACTGTCTTTCGTGAGTCGAATGCTAAATTGGTGGAGTACTCTTAACTATATAGAGCTGAAATGAGAAGTTGATTAATAGATTAGTCAATTGACAGAAAATTAATTGGTAGCCATTTAAATGAAAAAAGGCCAAATATTCAATTGTTTTCCTCTTGTGAATATTTTTTGTTAGATTCTGCCCTCTTTGATATCAAACTTAATACCTTGGCTTTGGGCTGTTAGTCAGACAAAATAAACAATATAAATATGACAACTAGGGTGTTGGGAAATTGTGATGCAATTTTTTTCATTTGTTGTATTTATTATACATCAAACAGTTAATCGAGGAAGTTATCAACAGATGAATCAGTAATGAATATATTTGTTGTTACTTCCCATCTTAAAGGTATACTCAATTGACTGTGACTGGCTTCAAATCAGTCGTAACTGGTATTCACTTTATTTCACACAGGTATGACAAGGAGGGCCATGCCATGGATGGACAGTCTCTGACAGAGTTGAAAGGTGGCAGTGGGGGAGGAAACACCAACTGGAAGGCTCTATCTGACGTTAAGACCGAGCACCTGGGACATGGAGACAAGGTAGACGCATGCTCAGCTTTGCCTTGACGCACTCAAACATTAAAGATATGGTAACCTGAGACATATTGTTATTCAAGTCTCTTTGAAGATATTCAAGGACAAACTGAAAGGCTGGTGTTGAATCCCAAACAACAAATATGAACGTGCACACAGTCAAGCCGCCTTTGTTATTAAAAAGCCACAGTACACATTGCTGGTGGATGTAGTCTAGCTACAGTGTAACCTTGTCACTCCTTGCTCTGCTTTGCAAAGGTACTTTTAGTTGACAGTCAACATGATGAATCTTCATAATCATTTATTCATAAAGTCACTGCACCACCAGGTATGTGTACTTTAAATCACACCCCACAAGGGTTCCTGATTCCCCCCCATGCTCATTAATCCCCCTGCATTGTGGGCGTCCTCTCACCTTCTTGGTGTGTGCTCTCAGTGAAAGTCACATTTATCTCTGGTATTGATTACAAAGATTATATAGGCTCTATTCTTTGCCCTTTTTAATGAAATTACTGCCCTCAGATAAGTAAAGCAATATGTGTTCTTTAATTTCCCCCCGTGGCGCTCACAGAAGTGTATGACTTGTCTTAAGGCTGATAATGTGACCTGTGCAGAGATCTTAACTTGTGTAATTTAACATAATTTAACATGCTCTGCACATTAGTAATCATCACAGTGTGATGGAAATATCCCATCAAGACCAACACAATTAATAGATGTAAGTGATTATAATAGGGCACCAAGAGGCACAAGAACCACAATTTTGCACTGGCTGTAAAAGACAGGACTAAGATGCTGGCTGTGTGGGATGTATTGCCAATTCTGAGAAGAATTGACGGCCCATTGTTTCTTAGAAAACAAAGAGAAATGCAAAAAGACACGGATTAAACGAGTAGTAGTTATCTGTAAGCCTCAATTAAGTGAAAAATATGTTTTGGTGAATGAGTACATTCCGGTTTTTTACTTTGTGGTTTAACTGTGTGTGCTTGTCAGCCTGAGGCTATGAGTGACCCCATCCTAGTTCTGGTGCCTTCATAATTTTCTCTTCTATGACCAGCACTGCAGGACTCTCACTCGCAGATAGTAAATGGCTTATTGCTCCTCCTTATGCCTCTTTTAATGTAGCCACTTCAGCTGTTCTGTCATCTGGAGGCCTTCAATGGAGCTTAAGCAGTCACATCAGTTTTTTTTTCCTCTTAAAATCCAAACCCCAAATCCTGACTGTGGCCACTAGCCCCCTGTCAGGTGAGAGGCTTCTCCTGGCATCAGCTCCCTGCTGTTCAGGAGGAAAGGTTTGACCCTGGGCTATGGAGGCTCTTGCTCCTCCCCAGCAAGACATATGATGAAGCCTGGTACTGACAAAGTAGCTGAGCTGAGGCTGTCCTCAACCCCTCCGAGACATCCCATACACAGGGGTGTAAGGGTCAGGCCTCTCAAGGACCCCCCCACCCCCCCTTCCACACACACATACACACACACAACCAAAGTCTGTCGCAATTAATTGTCCCTGTCGCAAAGTCTTTGTGTCATAATCTCAGGTTTCTACATTGCACCTGTGCCCTCTCTGACAGAAAGTAGTCACCCTCCTCTTGTTGGCTTGACACTGCATTTGTAAAGGCCTATGACAGAGGTGAGAAACTAACACCTCTGTCCTCTTCCCTCTGTGGAAGAGCTGGTCAGTCACACACTAATTGAAGAGCTATTTGCTTGATTAATTGAGCCTCTTTAGGAAAAGAAGCTGAGGTTGATGTACAGGCTGTTTTTGGTAAATCAAAATGGTAATTTAAAAAAGAATAGCCCGTGGCTCTGTGTATCTGAATGGGATGATTTTGTTGCTGTTATTTTGTTTGCTGATATTTACCAACTCGTAAGGGGTTTTATTTATCCAAAGTGACATGGAATATCGATGTCCTGTTTTTGAAGTTAATTGGGATCTAATGCCTTTTCTTATACTGACTTAATGGTCTGCACTTTGAGAAGACAGAGAGGAAAGAATAACAAATGTTAGAAATATTAGTACAAGTAGGCATGGTGATCTGACAATCTTATATCGTGGATGATCTTACTTTGGCATATGATCTACTTTTCAGATGAATGTTACAGATCCCGTCATTAAAAGATGCTACATTTAGACATTTAATTTTAAAACTTCAGTCGCTGCTAACCAGCCAACAGTCAACTGTTAAACAGCTAGCCCACTAACTGCAGCTAGCAAAGGCAGTTCTTGCTCTGCTCTGCGGCCTCGGCAAGCTTTGTGTAGCAGCACATGTACCAGTTCTCCACCTGATCAGAGCAAGAACCACTGTCACCAGCTGCAGTCCATGACGGTGGAGTTTCAGTCCTCCTATGGGACGAGAGAGCTGCATGTAAGCAGGGTAACCGGTGCGCGGTGGGAGCCAGGACTAGCTGGTCAGCAGCAACTGAATGACTAAACTAATCAAAACACTTACATATAGCACCTCATTAGTAAATAACAGTGGTGTCCAAAATGAATACTCCATACGAGCAGACAACAACAAACACACAGCAAGAAGTGTGATTAGTTGTGACACAATTTGTAAACAGAAGACCCCATTGTGGGTGAAGAGTAGCGGTGAGCAGACAAACATCTGAAAAAATTGGCAGAAAGACAAAACAGGAAAAACAGAATGCAGATGGTGCTTAAGATCATGGATTTAGATTCTACCCAAAAAAAGATTGTCATATGATCTTTTTGCCAGATCGCCCGCCCCTCAGTACAATTGTGTGTCTCTTGACTGTGTACATATTTTTAAAAAGCTGTTCTTGACAGTGGAAATTGGCCAGATCACTGAAATATTTTTAAAGATTCATTTTGGTTTTTCAGAATATGCCAGGTTTTCTTTTTTCCTTTCCTTTGGAGAAACTCTAATTACAGATAGTTGTTGATAGGGAGAAATTCTTATCATCGTTGGTCAAGGTATTTTTGCTGAAAGAGCGCTGGAGCCCAGGATGTCTTATGTTGAGGATGTTTATTGAAGCTTGGCCAAGGAGAAAGGAGGAATCTTCAATATAGTCTCCTGTGCATGATGTCACCTCAAAAATCTGAAGCAGGAACCCCTGTGGTTAGTCTTTATACACTTAGAAAGATTACTATAGATAGCTTACATTCCATAATTGGTCAAATATCTAAAAGGAGAGGCAAGGACGGATGTGTGAATAGACTATTGGTCCATTAACCATAAACAAAGAAGCATGATTTACACAGGTGCTGAGCGTCTCAAGGCCTGTAAGATTTAATGCAGTAGCAGTGGCACAGCAACCTAGGGCCTCACACTGACCTTTCACCCTGAGTCAGTCATTCATTAGGTAGACAAGAGAAAATTCCCTGACAGTTGTGGCCATCATAAGTTTTTTCACAGTTAACATAATTGCATTTCCATAGTGGCATTAATAATTGGTTGATGCACTTAGACATTTAGGCCCCAAGGTTGCAGGCCTGTTGCTCTGCTCCCTGATCATGAACAGGCACGTTTATCAAAGTGTGCACGGACCGAGTCTCCTCTCTTTTGTTACAGCAGACTCTGAGGTTAGTAAGACCCGAGGTCTTTGCCCAAAACAATCAGCAGTTAGGATGTGACATCAGTTGAGTGCATTAGGGCCTGCTCTGCATGAGGATGAAGAGAGGTGATGTGACTCATCTGCGAAACTCTTCATCTCTTTATTACAGCACATCCAGAGTTTCTTTCTACATTCATCTATTTCTGTCCGATGTGAAATTCATGTCACCTAGGTGTTTTTCATGCTGACTAGGAACGTTTCCTGAAGGCTGTTATGTGCAGACAGTCTCTAAAGTTTGCTTCTCCCTCACAAAAACAGCAGCTACCTCACTAGTTTGCATTTGTGTCAGAGCCATTTGGTTTCTGGTTGGGAATGTAAACAGTGCATCTTCTGCGTAAATGTTGCTTTCTGACTGTTCACATACTCTTCATGCCTCTGAAAATGTCATCTTAATGTTAATTTCATGCTAACAGTCAACATATTTAACATACAAAACATAAAGGTCGTGAGAGCATCTAGTAAGAAGAACATTTCAGTAACTTTATTTGGCACTGAACTTTTGTTTATATGGATTTTTGTTTGTTTATATTCCTTTTTAGGCTGACTACTACACCTGCATTGCTACCATTGTGTACCTGCGCAAGGAAAACTGCCTTTACCAGGCCTGCCCGAGCCAAGACTGCAACAAGAAAGTGGTAGACCAACAGAACGGCATGTTTCGCTGTGAAAAGTGTGACAAAGAGTTCCCGAACTTCAAGTACCGCCTCATCCTGTCTGTAAGTGACTCAGCAATGGGTTCCCTAAAACTTCTAACTGAATCTTTTTCAGCTGTGCCACACATGCACACAGATCTGATATGCTAATGTACATATCTTTAATCCCTCTTCTTCTCACGTAGTCCTGAACAGATGCTTCTGCTGAGGCAGGTGTCATCCTTCTTGTCCTTCTCATTGCCTTGTCTTTCTCCTGACTTACTGTTCTTATTCATCTTTCTGTCTCCCGGGACACAAGCCACTCATTTGCTGTATGGCTGAGCCCCTTGTGGTTCAACATTGCCCCAGACTGCTCTTTGAAGTTAAATTAGAGACATTTAAAACCAATTCTGCTGTTTCTGTGACACAGCGTAATGAGGACTTAATTTTAGATTGTCTTTACACTTGCGTTAGAGCTGTGTCGGGTTAATTGCTGCAGTTTTCCATACTGTGGTGTTACCTCATTTCACAGAATGTGCAGCGATGAACACAAGCTCCCTTTCTCAGCTCATTTGCAAACAAACAATTTAAAAAACAACAACCTTAAATAGAAAAATTCTTTGTCAACATCAGAGCAATTGCAGCCAGGCATCTGAAATAAGCAGCTTTTGTTGTGCAGCACTTACCAGTCGACATATTGTTATTCTTCACAAGCTGTAGCATAAGCTGCGAATTTGTCTTCACTGTATATATCACGAGTGAACCGTGACTCTGCATGTTTTGCCGGGCTTGCCAGCAGGATATAGGCTAATTAGAGGATGTAATGACTTCTTAAGAGCGGAAATGTGTTTAGTTAACAACATACCATCTTTAAGCATCCAACAACTACTCTATCAAGGAAACAACAGATCAAGACACACTTGGACAAAATTTAAACATTAATTTATACTTGTGTATGCATTACACTTTTCTTCCTATTTACTCTTTGTCTTCTGTATCTGTTTGATTTGTCAGGCCAACATTGCAGATCACGGAGACAACCAGTGGGTGACTTGCTTCCAGGAGAGTGCAGAGGCCATCTTGGGCCAGAATGCAGCTTACCTGGGGCAGCTCAAGGACTCGGTGAGACTCCCCTTCCTGAATATAATACTGGCCTCAGGAAATGGCCAGAGCAAGAGCTAGAGGCTTTGTTACTGCTAAAAATGCGTGCATGTGCACACATACACACACACACACACACGCAAGCACGCACACAATATCTTGCATAGACAAGTTTGTGTTGAAGACACCTACTGAGCTTTGTTCCTTCCAGGCATAATTACTTAGAAAATCACAGGAGTTGTGTCTGAGTGTTCAGTTATCAGACACCTACTTTATTTTGCACTTGAGACTGTGATGAAACTAACATTTGATTAAAAGAGTATGTGTACTTCTAGCATTGGAATTGAGCCAGTCATATTTTTCTCAATTTCAGAATGAAACTGCCTTCGATGAGATCTTCCAACAAGCCAATTTCAACACGTTTGTCTTCCGGAACAGAGTGAAGCTAGAAACGTATAATGTAAGTGAAAGATTAATGGTAATTAGTCTAAAATAAAATGCAAATGGGTGTGTTGTCACCGCAGCATGCGCAGTAGAGAATATGCTTGTGTGAGGAGGGAAAAAAAGATCCCCTAAACCACCATTGTTCCTTTTTGTAAGCTGAAAATTTATAGCACATAAACAGGTTATTTATGTTTTAGATGTTTTTCCTCTGATAGTTTTCCCATTCATTAACAAAACTACCTAGCTTTCATTTTGATTGACAGAAACATCTCTAAAAAAAACTCTGAGTGTTTGCCATAGAATGCTGCTCATTTTCAGTGGCTTTGTGAAGGGTGCACACACAGATTAGTCGCGGTCACTATTTCCTGTAGGCCACACAGATAGCGGTTTGTTTTGAGGGAAGCACATAAAAGAATTGATTGGGCTGGGACTCTGAGCAGGAAGTCTGGAGCCGAGCCAGAGGCTGTATCCGCCTTCAACACACAGAAGAGGCCACTGTGTCTGTCACATTCAACTCAGCATCCTAACTGCCAATGGCACTGCTACAAGCAGGTATTGGCTGCTGCCTCCAAACCCCATATTCCTTCAACAGAGACACCTGCAACCCCTCTTTCAGTTTATTTTCTCCTAAATGCAACAAGCCAACCATTGTGGCATGCTCTCACATGTTATCATGTGTACAGTGCTGTATAGGCTTGATGTGGGACAAAGCAGGTCCTTAACTGTTAATGGCACCCATCCATCCTGTTGTGTCACAGTGGGACTAAAGTGTTGACAAGAACTCTCTGACAAGGTTTATCAGAGCAGTTAAGAGAATTATACCCTCATTTATAACTGAATCAAGACCCTGCCACAGTCACATGATATAGTAGGATGTAGTTATCACCTGTGCCGTAATGCTATTACGACAGTAAAATAGACTGTTAGCGCATTAAAGGTCACCCATGCTGTACCTAATGTTAGGAAAGTAAACATCAGATTTTTAGCCATATGCATGCGCTTACTATGTTAAAGCTGACACAACATATCAATTAGTCAGTTTAGAGAAAATCAACAATTTTGATTACTGATGAACTGTTAGTCCTTTCTTAAGCAAAAACATTTCTCTGTCTTAAAATCTTAGGGTTTTGGGGGGCACCCAGTAGGGCGAGTACTGTGTGTCAAGGTTGAGTCCTAATTGCAGTGGCCTGGGTTTGAGTCTGGCCCAGGCTCATTGCTACTTGCCATTTACTCTTCCACCCCTTACTTTCCTGTCTATCTCTACTGTCTCTATAAAAATAAAACAGAAATGCCAAAAGAATAATCTTAAAAAGAAAAAAATCTTATGGATTTGGACTGTTGTTCAAACAAAACAAGCAATTTGAAGTGTCAAAATGTGTTGGGCCTTTTTTTACAATTCTGACATTTTGTAGACGAAACGATTTAAGTGATTAATTGAAAAAAGAAAATGAGATTCACAGATAAGTTGATAGTGAGAATCTCGCAGCCCTATTCAGTATATGATATATCACTAAAGCTAATAAATTGATTACTATCATTATTATATAGTATACTGTTATGTAGGAGATAATATTAATGTCGAATTAATGCTCAGGATTCATTGGACATTAGTATTCGTCAAATTAAACTATTGTGATGCATTTGTTGCTCCACATCACACTGATCCAAAACTCAAATTAACATGAAATTCTTATTAAGCAAAACTGTTGACAGAGACTACCAGTGTCCCATTAAGGATAAAGTCAAAACATTCAAGTGTGTCCAGCCATAATTAATCTCATTCTGGCACCAGAGTTCTTCAATAAATGAGCATGAAGTCTTTTTAAGGATAAATACGGGGCAGCATTGAGAGCCACACTAAATATGTCAGTTAAGCTATGTCACTTGATGTCACTTAATGTGCTTTACTTGACACTATTAAATCAAAACACTCCATGATTAATTAGTTTATTTATCAAAACAAATGTGATGTGCAGTTGGTTCATGTGGGTGTGATGCATATTGTAATTACTGTTGCACAAATCAAAATCAAAGTTGCATGTAGGCATTCAAAACAATGATATTATTTTGATCATGTGTATAGGCAATTGTGTTGGCACTCTCAATATGTCAGCAGATGAATGACTTTATTACTTTACCTGTGTTGCTCCTGTCAAAACACAGTCTTTTAAATATTACCACTCACTACTTGACTGTTTGACTGTCTTAAATCTTTAACTTGACTGGGATCAGGATTGCCTGCTTGCAGGTATAATATTCAAACTGCTGTGCTGTTATTAAGGTCTCATTGTCCCTGTAGGCTGTATCCAGACATTGTAAGTGATTTAAGTGTCTCGAAAGGGTGACACTGATGGAAAAAGGGGATATTGATACTGTGCTCCTTTCAAGGCCTTTCATTGCAGTGCTGCCCCAATCTCCACCACATTTCTGTTTCCTTTGCAAATAGCTGTGTGGTTAATATTTCTTATGCTGCCCTCATAAATCCAGTCTGTCTGACAAGATGTGACCATCACTAATTATGTGATGGAGTGTGTCACACTATTTATAGGTTGCGGTGCAAGGTGAGAGTGTGAGTGTCGAGAATAGTGAAGTGGTTCCAAACACTTGTCCCCCTGAGCACTGCTGGGTTTTTATTCCACTAAAGATCTATTGAACTTAACTAGCTTCCAAGGCTGGGAAATAACCACTGGTGTATCTCTGTGTAAAAGGATCAAATATACAGGTAACATGTAAGCTAGGGATTTAAAGAGAAAATTTGACTGATTTTTCAGTCAGTCATTAGATGCTAGTGTCTGAGTGTCTGACTGAATTTTCAGTCGACTCCTCATTCGTGCTGCTCTCTTTAAAAGGCTGTGCAGGAGCTAATTTTGCCTTGATTTGCACTTATGAAATAGTTAGTTTCTTTGGCTCTTCTTTGCTGCAAGTGTTCCTGGCAAGTTTAAAGTTGTTAGAAAAAGGTCACAGTGGAGCAAATTTATGTGTGTTGTTCCGCTTGTGCTCATGTGTATATACACCTGCAGTGATAGCTGTAGGGGGCCCAGCAGGTTGTCAAAGTGTTGATCAACACCCAACTTGGCTGTGTGATGTTGGCTGCTTATGGATTCACACACACCTTGTCTAAACTCACCCACTCGTCAACTGCAGTCAGCATTACTGTGTGTGGATATGGTGGATGTAGGATACAAGAAAAACACAGTAATAATCGTTACTCATAATTCACTATTTTTTGTCTAAGGTAAAGTGGAGGTGCTTAATTTTTAGTAGCTTGAGAGTCTATAACTGTTATTCCCACATTTTGATGTTTGGGGAAGAAAACCCTGCTTTTATTCTATTAAAGATTAAAACCAACTTAGTTTACAGGAATCTGTTAAGAAAATTATCATATTAGCAATTTGAGAGATTGTAGTGACATCTGTAATATTTAATTCATTTGGTTTGTGATTTAAAAATGTTCTGGAGATGTTTTATTTCCATAGTGCACATATTTAATTTCAAGGCTTGCACAACATTGATCAGAAAGGAGAATAGATTTGTTTTTAGCATGGCACTGTATACCCTTGTTGAACTTATGGTTAGACTTGATTAAACTAAAAAAACATATCAATGTTTGGAATAACATTGCAACATCGACTTTATTGCACTGTGTAAATGTAGCTGGCCAGACAGTGGCATAAAGGTCTCAACTAGGGCTTCACCCTCAAAGTTATTAAATTATTTTTTAAATGAAAGAGTTATTACAAAAGAAACGTCTGCACTGATGATGACATTCGAGTCTCAGAGCTAAGCATCTGTGTTTCTGAAAGATAAATCCCCAGTGACCTTTTAGAAACCCAGACAGTCATTTAACAGCACTTAAATGTGCCCTGTGGTGTTTTCCTGTAAACAAAGTTTCTGCTTACATTCAGTGTTACTCACCAATATGCCCTGCATGCATCCTTGAGACCTGACAAACATGATGAATGCATTTTAATTTCTTACATTTGGGAAAACTGATTGCTTTAAAATATTCCAAGTCATACAATATTGGTATCGGTTTGCTAGCTTGCCATCCTCTTCTTGCCTTTGGTGCTTTGCTGCATTACGAACTCCACAGGTGACCTTTAACCACTGTAGCGAAGATATTTCCCTAATCCTCAAAGGCTCTTCTATCCATACGTGTCCCTTCTACTGGAAGTATTTAGCCTGTTTCCTATGTTGCAAGCATTTCCTCACTTTTGTCAAGAGGTGGCCAGAGGAAACATTTGTTATGTACAATACGATGTACTGTTTAAGTAGCAGGTTTGTTAAACTATATTGATGTGACAGTTGATTCTTGTTCATTCTAATATGTCAAACTATGATGATGTAATTCTCCATTATTTCATATTTTTGTGTTTAACATGTCCATATTTCTCTTGCATCATACAATACAAACAGGAGAAGTGGCTATAGAGCAGGTTATTCTTTAGAATGTGGGCACTAGGAATATGATTTACATTTCACCCACTTCAGCAGCGGAGGATTAATGGAGACAAAATGAGTGTAACCTCTTTTTAAATGCAGAAAATAATGGCTCTGGTAGAAATGACCTTCCCCTGTCTAGACAGCTGTAGAGATGGTTATGGCTTTAAAAGCTGTCTCTTTTAATTTGAATGCCAACACAATTCAGATCTCAAGGCAAAACATCTCACATGAACCCACTTTGTCATAGGAGAAGGGAAGATGTCTGCATCTGTTGCCAGCTGATTATTAATATATTGCACATGATTTTTTTAAATATATTTATTTATTATAAGGTCTGATGTGTTTTTTTTCTTTTTTTTTTTTTTTTTACATTTTGTAGCTTATAGGATACCTTCCTGACATAGAGGAACTACCATGAAAGAAAATCAGAAATTGGAATTGGCAGGTCAGATTTAAAAAAAAAAAAAAAAAAAAAAAAAAAAAAAAAATCAGAATCAGCCAAGAAAATTGCAAATCTGGTGCATCTCTACAGGAGTGAATTGTGGGAACAGCAATCAGATAAACTTGTTCTCGGCTCTCAAAGTTTGATGTCATCAAATAACAGTAGGCTGACATTAACTCATGCCTGTAAAGCGAGTGAAATACAACTTTTTATTACCTTTGATAAATGCCAACGGAGTATATACGTATACTGTGAAAGAAGTTAATTAATGTCAAACCAATTACTATTGTTGTTTTCTCGTACAGGATGAATCCAGGATCAAGGCAACAGTGATGGATGTGAAGTCTGTTGACCACAAGGATTACAGCAAGAGGTTGATCATGAACATAAGGAAACTGGCTGCCCAGTAGGAACCTGCAATCTATGCCAAGTCTTCTGGTTTTGCTTTCTTTTTCAGGCTTTCCTTTGTTTCTGTACTGTACAGCCAATAAAAAGCTCTAAGTGTATTACAGATTTTTGCTTATAAAGTATCTGTGTTAAGTCATTGTTTTACCTCCCTTGTAAATGACTGATCCTCAAAGGTACTAGTGGAGTACTAATGGAGTGAATGTTCACCTTTCTTTTGTGAAATAATGATTGGTGGCCTGGTTCTGGAAGCTGTCTTTTCTGGTGAACATATTAGACAAGGATTTTTTTTCTTTCTTTCTATGTGGCAAAGCAGAGCAGAGTGGGTCAGTAAGCCACAAAATAAATGATCACTGTCTGTCTTAAGTCAGTCAGTTGTTCCTGCATATACTGTGGTCATGTGGGAGTGGTGCTTGCTTTCAGCAGACGACCAGCACAGTAGCTAGCCCTCTTTTCACCCTCTGACGTGCACTGAAAATGGCTCAGCTGGACCTGCACATCCCTGATAAGACGGTTTACTCTCCCACTCTTTTTTGCTCTGTCTCTCACATACTTGCAAACATAAGCACATATACACATGCACAGTGCAAACCAAAGGGGAAATGTACTGTGTTATATTTAAGTAGATAGAAGGTGTATTTTCAATGCCTGTAACTGTTTTGTGAATTCTGTAGTTATTTTTTTCATGAAGATTAATTGTGAGAATAAAGGTGTTTGTAGCCAAGTTATTGTCTGTTTAACAGTGGATACTTGGCTCTCTGTCAGAAATGTGTAACAGTAATGCAGAAATCTGTTTGGCTTGCAGCACCTGATCCTCGCCCGTACCTATTAAAAGCAAACAAAAACATGGTGGCCATTTTGTTTTTAGGAGTTACACTACGTTTAGGGGATTTATTTAAGGACTGGCACACAATGCCCTCTGTCTCCTCAGGGTTTGCTCAGATGTGCAACAAATTCCCCTGCAAAGTTACCTTTCATGTTGTATTAAAGCAGAACATCAATGAGGTTGCACCTCCCCGTTTTACTTATGATAACATCTGTTTTCTGCTGAGTGCTGCATTTGTTGCCTGTAGTGTGCTGAGATGGATTAGTCTTGTCTTTAATGGTAAGGAAGGCTAAGTTTTTCTTGTTTATTTTTAGTTTGCCAGCCATGTTTGGAGATACTGATTGGAGTTTGCCTGAGATCGCCCTACATCTCAGCCGTACATCTGACTGTGCTTCCTTTTAAGTCTTCTAAATGTTCCAATACACATACATCTTTTATAACACCACAAGCCAGATGCTGTGGTAGATGGTGTCAAAGCCTGCCAGTAATACCAAACCCCACTCCTGCCTCAAACTCCCAGTTAATCATACAATAACAACAGATGATAAGACCTAGTAGCTCTTTGGCCATCTGAACTGAAATGTTTTACTTATGTACATAGAACTGCTGAGAAAAGGTTTGTACTGGCCAAGGTAAATCTAACAGTCTCCCCTGGGACTCAGGTCCAGTGAGGACCAGTCTGCCTTTATTTACACCTGGCATCCCATAGTCTTTTATATGAAACAGGAAAATTAACTGTTCAAGCCTCAGCTAAAGGGAAGTCACTTAATAATGCAATACTCACAGCTGTTTTCAAGTTCTGATTAAGCTGATTACACAGTTCCAGTTGAGTAAGGAAAAAATAGATTGTGATGCATTTATAATTGATTTAGCATTTGTTAAAATGAGACTGGCTGACTAACTGGACTGAATTACATTTGTTACCCAGGAATAGTTTGCTGTTTGTTTTATTAGCAGTAGATGAGCATGGCTAAATGAAATTGTCACACAACATGGTCAGAATTAAAAATGTGATTATAATTTGTGAGATGAAGCTCTGCCTGGGTCATCGGACTGTTTCCATCCTATCACCATCTAGACTATACTGAAAAATACTAAAAAAACATCTTTAGTTAAAAGCACCTCTAATAAAAGTTTAGACCAAATATATTAATTTATGGTTGTCAGATGACCAAAGACTTGTATTGAATGTCAACAATCAATAGGAATCAAAGGGATAACTGCACTATAACATTTTCCCATTATTAAATGTGAGACACCAGTAAACACAAGTTAAATTGTGGCATTAAAACTTTGACATGTCTACACTAAATATTTGTCATGCAGTAATTAAGAAGTTTGACTAGAAAACCCCTTTCTTTTTGGAGTCTGAACAATGCAGGCAGTGAGAAGCTTAACTTGTTTTTGTTGTTTTGTAATACGAATAATCTTTTTCTCTCTCTCTCACTGTTTCTGGTAGGTAGTTAGTTTAATTTTAACATCTTACTGTTTTACATGCTATGAATTAGGTGATAACTCACAATATGATGACCCTGACTGGTTGGAGTCAGAATGTTGATGACCTGCTGCATCTTGTAAAACATTTTTCATTGGGATATGGACTTTTAGATTTGTATAGTCTGTTTAGTCAGTGTAATTTGCAGAATTTACAAGGTTATTTTTTCTTCAGAGAATCGCTGCCTCAGTGTGGTTGTAGGGGGCAACTTCTCTTTGTAGGGTCACCAAGGTGAACTGATCCCAGACAAAGAGTTTGACAAAGAGTGATTCAAGGACCTACATGGATCCCTGACCAATCAAATCCACTGCAATGACGAACTTAAAAACACGGACAACAAATCCTGGTTCACTGGGTGTTGATGGATTTTAGTTTGTAGCTATTGGTCTAACTTGGAGCATATTCCTAATGAAAGTATTGTTTTATCAATTTACCAATAAACTGAAAACCTGGCGTAGCCTAAGTTAGTTTTATTCCAGCACAAGAGTTATCATTGGTTTCTAGGTCACTGTGTGTATGTGGATCTTGGAGGTTGTTGTACATACACACACAACCACAATTTATCTTCTTTAACTTATTTATCGACCATACATGATGCTTTAAAAATGTATCCTGTCATGTGACACCTGTGACTAGGATTTTGGCATTTCCAGTGCTATTTCCGTTTATGCCAAAGGCTATATAAAAAGGGTTATGCTGTGGCGGGGCCCTTTTGATTTTTAAGGTTGTAGCTATTGGCTGTTGGATTTGGTGGGCGGGCTGTTTCAGGTGTGTGAATGGCTACAAAGCATGTTCGTGAACAGGTGGTAAGATTTTGGCCGCGTGATGGGAGCTACTCTGAAGACTGAAGCCAACTCTTTCTGTTTCTTTTATCTCTAAAATGAACTCATGTCAAGCCGAGGACTCACCAAAGAAGCTGGAACAGTCGACGGCCATGGATGTATTATGTCTACAGCTAAGAAAAGACCGAGAGCGACAGGTTCACGTCGAGCCGGAAGTGGAGGTAAGCCCGTTTCTTTACCAGTCTAACGCCTAACGAAAGTATTTTACGTTCGCTGAAGGCCTATGAGGGTCATGAGGCTGTAGTTGTCTGTGCTGTGGAAGTCTGTGTGAATGAAATGATGCACAAGGCAGTAAATGATGCTGATGTGGGGGATGCAGATCCTATTAAGCATTGAATTTGGTTTCCACCCCAGAAGAAGGTGGTAGTTTAGGTAGGGGTAGAGTGCATGTTGCAGATCCAGTGACTGATCCATCTGATGGTGCCTGGAGCTCTTCTGTAGTCTCAGCAGGGCTCAGCAGGGGAAAACTGATAGATTGTGTGTGGATTTTAGGAAGGTCAACAATGTAACCAAAAGATGCTGTTCCACTCCCTTGCTTAGAGGATTGTATTGACGAGGTTTGCTAGGCTAAGTTTGTCCAAGGTTCATCTGCTGAAAGGCTTCTTTCAGGTTCCACTGACCAAACATGCAAGGTGGATATCTGCTTTTGTCATTCATGAGGTCTACTTCATTTTAAGGTTGTTCCTTTTGGTGTGAAGAATTAACCAACAACCTTGCAATGGTTAATAAAACACTGTTAGCAATGGATTGCAGAATTCTGTTACTGACCATGACGATGTTGTGAACCTGTAGCAAGTCCACGTTGTGCAAATTAGGGCTTTGTTTGACTGGCGGAGTCTGGTCTGATGGTGAGCCTGTCTAAATTTGTCAAAAGACAGGAGACTTACCAGGGCCATCTTGTTGGTGGTAGGGATGTGCTACTGAGTGCTGCAAAAGTCCTGTCAATCCTTGAATTTCCTGTCCCTCCTACTTGCACACAGCTAATGAGGATGTTGGGTAGGCTATGTGTGGCTTTTATTGTTGCATTACTGAACTTTGCCTCTGTGGCTGCCTCTTGACAAATTTTCTGTAGAAGAATGTGACGTGGGTTTGTACAGATAAACATTTAGAGGCATTAATGCAGGTAAAAGCTGCCCTGTTGAAAGCTCCTGATTTCAAAGGATTGCTTGTCTAGCGTGCCCTAAACTAATCAGGTCTTCAATGCTTGGGCCACTTGAATTTCTGTGGCTGGTCCCATATATTTGGTTAAAAAATGATTCTGACATTTGAATAATTTTCCCAAAAATGGTGATGTTAGAGGCTGCCATGACCATACCAGGTTATGACCAATCAGCACGAGTCCTGCAGCAAACACAGAGTAAAGGTTATCGACTTGATCAAGAACCTTTTAAAGCAAATGCACCACTGGCATCGGTTTGACCAGTATGAGTTTTATTGCTGCTGAAACTTATTCTAAGCATACTATACTTGATAAACCAAATGCATTGCTGCTGAAGTATCAGTAAGAGATGCCAGCCTGTTGAGCCATTGATTGCTATGTTGGTTTGCTCATCTGTTTTACTCAGGTGTTTATGGGTTTGACATTTTCTGTCTCAGTGTGGGAAAATATCATTTGTAAGTTTACACATCTGCCAATTGCCCATAAGATTGAACACATAACGCACATTGTAATTCTTGACGGCTCCTGGTCCGTCACCCTGTTCGGCTTCCTCTCCAGATGTGTTGATCTTTAGCTTTGGTCTTCAGCTTTGGTCTTTTCGAGATCAAATGCTGTGTGGTTATAGACACCTTCCATTTTAATCAACTGCTTTTCACATTGGCATTCTGCTTCACATAATGACAGGTTTCTTTTCCTTCTCTGTTTTTTAAAAAAAAAAAAAAAAAAAAAAAAAGTTTAATTTTTAAACTCATTCTCAGGAGGTGTTAGAGACAACAGCTTATATATTTGTGCCAGCTGATTGCTCGATAACATAAATTAGGCTAATGATTTCACATACTTTGACACTTGAAATATTGAATATTAACACACATACTGTGTATCAACACTTAATGAACTATTATGACATTGTAACTACAATATCAGTTTCTTGCTGTTCTCAACAGGAAATGTTTAGTACATTTTAAGTTTGATATGCCTGTTATTTCCCATGTTGCCTAAGCAAATGTTATTGTGTGTGAGTATGTACATAATAGTACTTGTTTTACAGCATTAGAAAATTCTCCTAGTCTGAATGGTCATCTTTGTTTAAAGCACACACCACGTTAATTTGGGAATGAAGAAACTAATCCCATACAAACTGAATTTCATACATCAGTGTAATGGTGTCATTACAGACGTTTACTGTGTTGTGACAGTCTGTATTGCAGCTAACTGAATGTGGACCCAGTCCCACCAAGGGGGTTGAGTAGAACTAATTACCAGCATAGTCTTTAACATTATGAAGTCCTTGGGTACTGACAATGCATTAGCACACTGCAGGGTCTTCTTAATGCATATCTGCAAATCATCATGAGTTATTTTGATCAGAGGCAGTCGGCAGCACCTTAGCCATGGCCTTGCCAAGTCTGCTGGTTGTTTTAGTTTTATTGCTGGTGCTTCTCGTTTGGACTTGTGGAACATGGTGAGACTTTATGCATTGTGGAGTCTGTGTCCCTGACACCATGGAGACAAATGGGCAAGGAGGAGGGCCCCTGGGGTAATGTGGTAATGAATGGGAGTAAGCAATGTGTGTATTTCTCAAGATTCATGGGTCTGGTTCTTTTCCTGGGCCAGGGGTATTTTGCTTATTTGTATGAGAAGAGACAGATGCAAGACTTTGTGTTTGAATACGCAGCAGCTAAGTCAAGGAGAGGGACCTGTTGAGCAAACACTGGCCATGTGGATGCAACATAGCTGGTGAGACAGAGTGAGGATAAGTGTGTCTGGCAGGATCTGTGCTCCGTTTTCAAATGGGGGATGGAAAATTGCACTGACAGTCAAAATGTCTGGCAGGTGGAAAGCTGATTGTTACAATAATTGTTGCAATCAAATAAAGTGATAATCCATTGTTGCTTCTGAGAAGCAGCACAGATTGAATCTGTAGATACAAATGTGTCTCAGGCCCCTATCCTGTTTCCACTTGAATTGGATTTGGGTATAGATAAAGTTCTGTTTGTCTTCTGAAGCAGTAGATTATAAGGTCATGTAGTGAGTTTGTACTGTGATTTTCTCAGCAGTGTCTGATTGTCATTGGCAGAGCTAGAGGTCCTGAAAAACACACTTTGCTTTGATTCAATTTCAATGAACTGTTTTCAGTTCTTTGTTTTGTTTCTCCCTCACAACTACTATACTATCACTAGAATAAGGATGGACTTGCTATGTACAATTCTCCTTGTGAGTATGGTAGCAATCTCTAGTCCAAAGATTATATACTTTTATTCACTGCAATCTTCTGTGCTCCAAACAGTTAAGGTAAGAGCGTACAAAATGTCTACAAAAGGTCTAATCGTTTGATATTTTACAGCCTGATTTGATCTCTGGGTTAAACACTGCCCCTGTTAGATGGCTGTATAATAAGCCAAGTGCTTTCTTTTGTTGTTTTCGTACCTTCAACCCTCCACTGAAAAGCACATGTCTATTTTGTCTATGTCTATTTATTTATTTACTTGTTTAAATTCTGTCCTGTAATCCAGCATTCAGTAACCTTTATCTCCATCATGTGCGTGAGAGGGGCTTATTCATGTAGCGATATGAATTTCGCTCTCATTGTAGTTTACCTCAAACATTGCTACAGGGAAGAACAGGGTTAGATGTAATAACAGTTTTAGTTCTAACACATTATGAAAAAGGTTATGTTTAAAAATGAGGACAGATAGTTTGGGGGAAATGTTTTACAACCTTTTCCTTCTCATTTTAATCATTACTAGGACTTTACTATCAAGCAAACTGTTTCTTTTCATTGAATCTTCATTCTGTAACCTCTGCATTCTGGTAATTAGATTGAATTGCCATTTTGTGTCACTTTATTATAGCGCATCAGTGGAAAAAAGTGACAATATTTGGGCAGCCATTCTGAGGTCCGGAGCCAGGCTATAATACTCTCAGGAAATTTCAATATTTTACAAGCTACTGTCCTTTAAATGTACCTATTATAGGTTATGATGACACTGTAGCCATCAGGATCCTAGTGGAGATTATGAATGCAACATTAGCTGGAAACATCTAATAGTTTAATGTGGCCACATGAATATGAGCCTTTAATAGGTCATTCAAGGATCGTTGTCGGCACAACTTGCACACCGTGTCATTTCAGAGACATAAATGGACAACAGTGACCAATCAGGACAGGATAGAGGATAGAGAACAAGGTGTTGCACAGGAACCTATTAACCTCCTAGGTGTGGTCATACAACCTTCATGGAGATTTAAATATTTCATATATGTGATATATAGTTGTGATATTGATTAAAATCATCGTCCTATTGCCCAGCCCTAGATGAAAACCCTGTTGGGTTTTGTACAGCTCTAAATCCAGCCTTATGTAGACAAAGATTGTATATTGACCAAAGCTGTAAAAAAAAAAAAAAAAAAAAAAAAAAAAAAAAAAGCTTAAAAGTGTAATGCATAAGAATCTGGCCAGAATTTTAGTTTAAAATGTTCAAAAAATGAACTAACACTATCAATAGTATGGGAAGGAGCCGCAGTGATGATGTCATGACCAAGACCTCCATCTATTGTATTTCAGAGATATCTACTGAAATGAGCATGCTAACCAACTAGCTGCATCCCTGGCCATGTTGTAATACTACTTTATGACAGTAGATGCTGTGTGAGCCAGTGTAGCGTCTAGTCTGCCCTCAGTCGCACGAAGAAGAAGAGCTTCCTCTGGAGCCTGAAATTACGCTACAGCTCCCAACAAAAAAAAAAACCAAAACAACTCCTGACTAACATCACAGAAATGCACAGATGTCTGAAGCGCCTATAAATCTTTATCTCCATCCTGAAGGACCGCTCCGACAAGGAACCACGTTCAACGGCAAAGAAAAGAAGAAAACATGAGTAAATCCTGGTGTTTTTCCACCGCTGGAGATAGCTCCGGGCGAATAAAGAGATGCCGTTTGATGCAGAGCTGCAACTTCTCTGGTGAGTAACATCTGATCTGATCTATAGCGAAAAGTATCATTAGTGCAAATGACAAAAATATGACAAACCATACTGACAAAGGGATTTAGTAGAATACAGCCTGTTCCTGTGGCTGTTGTCCACCTAGATGCGTCAGAAACTTTTCTTATACAAGTAAGACAAAGAGACTGTTTGATCCAGAACCAGCGGGTTCAGGATCCACTGCCTAATACTGTATTTATTTTAGCATATCAATATCTATCCTTACTATTTATGATACACACACAACAGACCTAACATGTTTAGATATAAAGAACTTGTATGATCTAAACTAATTGTCCTATCACGTTTGTCTGTATCAGGACCAGAATTCCAGTCCAGTCCTCTCCAGTGATGGACCAGCACCTGCCTTTTCTTCTGCGTCTGGCCTCATCAACCATCAACAGCCACATTACAGTAACACCTTGGAGCATTATCCCTGCACATAACAGATATTGTCTGTACTGTGATCTTTTGCACATCCCGCTCAGCAGGTTATGTCAATACTTTTGTACATAGTTCTTTTCATTGTTTTATTTTTTTTAATATGTGTATCTATGTATATTTATCTTTTTGACTATTGCGGTAGTTTACCTTTTTATTGTATTTTCCTGTTAATATGTTTATTGGATACTGTTCTAAACACCAAGCTAAATTTCTTTTAAGTAAAAACCTACCTGGCAATAAACCTTATTTTCTGTTTCACTATTTTTTGATGATGTCATCATCCCTTCCTCATGCTGCTGTAGCCTGACACTGCATGACACATCAGTATCCCCTTGCCTTCATATTTTTATAGGTAAATAAAAACATACTGTTTGTATTACATGTACTCATAATTTGTTTCAGAGTGGACGGTAAGCCGTTTCTTTACCAGTGCTACGCTAACGAAAGTAATTTTACGTTCGCGAAGGCCTATGAGGGTCATGAGGCTGTAGTTTCTGTGCTGTGGAAGTCTGTGTGAATGAAATGATGCACAAGGCAGTAAATGATGCTGATGTGGGGGATGCAGATCCTATTAAGCATTGAATTTTGGTTTCCACCCCAGAAGAAGGTGGTAGTTTACGGTAGGGGTAGAGTGCATGTTTGCAGATCCAGTGACTGATCCATCTGATGGTGCCTGGAAGCTCTTTGTAGTCTCAGCAGGGCTCAGCAGGGGAAAAACTGATAGATTGTGTGTGGATTTTAGGAAAGGTCAACAATGTTAACCAAAAGATGCTGTTTCCACTCCCTTGCTTAGAGGATTGTATTGACGAGGTTTGCTAGGCTAAGTTTGTCCAAGGTCATCTGCTGAAAAGGCTTCTTTCAGGTTCCACTGACCAGAACATGCAAGGTGGATATCTGCTTTTGTCATTCATGAGGTCTACTTCATTTTTAAGGTTGTTCCTTTTGTGTGAAGAATTAACCAACAACCTTGCAATGGTTAATAAAACACTGTTAGCAATGGATTGCAGAATTCTTTACTGAACCATGACGATGTTGTGAACCTGTAGCAAGTCCACGTTGTGCAAATTAGGGTTTGTTTGACTGGCGGAGTCTGGTCTGATGGTGAGCTGTCTAAATTTGTCAAAAGACAGGAGACTTACCAGGGCCATCTTGTTTGGTGGTAGGATGTGCTACTGAGTGCTGCAAAAGTCCTGTCAATCCCTTGAATTTCCTGTCCCTCCTACTTGCACACAGCTAATGAGGATGTTTGGTAGGCTATGTGTGGCTTTTATTGTTGCATTACTGAACTTTGCCTCTGTGGCTGCCTCTTGACAAAATTTCTGTAGAAGAATGTGACGTGGGTTTGTACAGATAAACATTTAGAGGCATTAATGCAGGTAAAAGCTGCCCTGTTGAAAGCTCCTGATTTCAAAGGATTGCTTGTCTAGCGTGCCCTAAACTAATCAGGTCTTCAATGCTTGGGCCACTTGAATTTCTGTGGCTGGTCCATATATATTGGTTAAAAAATGATTCTGACATTTGAATAATTTTCCCAAAAATGTGATGTTAGAGGCTGCCATGACCATACCAGGTTATGACCATCAGCACGAGTCCTGCAGCAAACACAGAGTAAGGTTATCGACTTGATCAAACTTTTAAACGCAAATGCACCACTGGCATCGGTTTTGACCAGTATGAGTTTTATTTGCTGCTGAAACTTATTTAAGCATACTATACTTGATAAACCAAATGCATTGCTGCTGAAGTATCAGTAAGAGATGCCAGCCTGTTGAGCTATGTGATTGCTATGTTGGTTTGCTCATCTGTTTTACTCAGGTGTTTATGGTTTGACATTTTCTGTCTCAGTGTGGGAAAATATCATTTGTAAGTTTAACACATCTGCCAATGCCCAAAGATACTAACACATAACGCCACATTGTAATTCTTGACGGCTCCTGGTCCGGTCACCCTGTTTCGGCTTCCTCCTCCAGATGTGTTGATCTTTAGCTTTGGTCTTCAGCTTTGGTCTTTTTCGAGATCAAATGCTGTGTGGTTATAGACACCTTCCATTTTAATCAACTGCTTTTCACATTGGCATTTCTGCTTCACATAATGACAGGTTTCTTTTCTGTTTAAAAAAAAAAAAAAAAAAAAAAAAAAAAGTTTAATTTTTAAACTCATTCTCAGGAGGTGGTTAGAGACAACAGCTTATATATTTGTGCCAGCTTGATTGCTCGATAACATAAATTAGGCTAATGATTTCACATACTTTGACACTTGAAATATTGAATATTAACACACATACTGTGTATCAACACTTAATGAACTATTTATGACATTGTAACTAACAATATCAGTTTCTTGCTGTTCTCAACAGGAAATGTTTAGTACATTTTAAGTTGATATGCCTTTATTTCCCATGTTGGCCTAAGCAAATGTTATTGTGTGTGAGTATGTACATAATAGTACTTGTTTTACAGCATTAGAAAATTCTCTCTAGTCTGAATGGTCATCTTTGTTTAAAGCACACACCACGTTAATTTGGGAATGAAGAAACTAATCCCATACAAACTGATATTTACATACATCAGTGTTAATGGTGTCATTACAGACGTTACTGTGTTGGTGACAGTCTGTATTGCAGCTTAACTGAATGTGGACCCAGTCCCACCAAGGGGGTTGAGTAGAACTAATTACCAGCATAGTCTTTAACATTATGAAGTCCTTGGTACTGACAATGCATTAGCACACTGCAGGGTCTTCTTAATGCATATCTGCAAATCATCATGAGTTATTTTGATCAGAGGCAGTCGGCAGCACCTTAGCCATGGCCTTGCAAGTCTGCTGGTTGTTTTAGTTTTTATTGCTGGTGCTTCTCGTTGGACTTGTGGAACATGGTGAAGACTTTATGCATTGTGGAGTCTGTGTCCCTGACACCATGGAGACAAATGGGCAAGGAGAGGCCCCTGGGGTAATGTGGTAATGAATGGGAGTAAGCAATGTGTGTATTTCTCAAGATTCATGGGTCTGGTTCTTTTCCTGGGCCAGGGTATTTTGCTTAATTGTATGAAGAAGAGACAGATGCAAGACTTTGTGTTTTGAATACGCAGCAGCTAAGTCAAGGAGAGGGACCTGTTGAGCAAACACTGGCCATGTGGATGCAACATAGCTGGTGAGACAGAGTGAGGATAAGTGTGTCTGGCAGGATCTGTGCTCCGTTTTCAAATGGGGGATGGAAAATTGCACTGACAGTCAAAATGTCTGGCAGGTGGAAAAGCTGATTGTTACAATAATTGTTGCAATCAAATAAAGTGATAATCCATTGTTGCTTCTTGAGAAGCAGCACAGATTGAATCTGTAGATACAAATGTGTCTCAGGCCCCTATCCTGTTCCACTTGAATTGGATTTGGGTATAGATAAAGTTCTGTTTGTCTTCTGAAGCAGTAGATTATAAGGTCATGTTAGTGAGTTTTGTACTGTGATTTTTCTCAGCAGTGTCTGATTGTCATTGGCAAGCTAGAGGTCCTGAAAAACACACTTTGCTTTGATTCAATTTCAATGAACTGTTTTCAGTTCTTTGTTTTGTTTCTCCCTCACAACTACTATACTACACTAGAATAAGGATGGACTTGCTATGTAACAATTCTACCTTGTGAGTATGGGTAGCATCTCTAGTCCAAAGATATAATATACTTTTTATTCACTGCAATCTTCTGTGCTCCAAACAGTTAAGGTAAGAGCGTACAAAATGTCTACAAAAGGTCTAATCGTTTGATATTTTACAGCCTGATTTGATCTCTGGGTTAAACACTTGCCCCTGTTAGATGGCTGTATAATAAGCCAAGTGCTTTCTTTTGTTGTTTTCGTACCTTCAACCCTCCACTGAAAAAGCACATGTCTATTTTGTCTATGTCTATTTATTTATTTACTTGTTTAAATTCTGTCCTGTAATCCAGCATTCAGTAACCTTTTATCTCCATCATGTGCGTGAGAGGGGCTTATTCATGTAGCGATATGAATTTCGCTCTCATTGTAGTTTACCTCAAACATTGCTACAGGGAAGAACAGGGTTAGATGTAATAACAGTTTTAGTTATAACACATTATGAAAAAGGTTATGTTTAAAAATGAGGACAGATAGTTTGGGGGAAATGTTTTACAACCTTTTCCTTCTCATTTTAATCATTACTAGGACTTTACTATCAAGCAAACTGTTTTCTTTTCATTGATATCTTCATTCTGTAACCTCTGCATTCTGGTAATTAGATTGAATTGCCATTTTGTGTCACTTTATTATAGTCGATATGTGGAAAAAAGTGACAATATTGGGGCAGCCATTCTGAGGTCCGGAGCCAGGCTATTAATACTCTCAGGAAATTTCAATATTTTACAAGCTACTGTCCTTTAAATGTACCTATTATAGGTTATGATGACACTGTAGCCCATCAGGATCCTAGTGGAGATTATGAATGCAACATTAGCTGGAAACATCTAATAGTTTAATGTGGCCACATGAATATGAGCCTTTAATAGGTCATCTCAAGGATCGTTGTCGGCACAATTGCACACCGTGTCATTTCAGAGACATAAATGGACAACAGTGACCAATCAGGACAGGATAGAGAGATAGAGAACAAGGTGTTGCACAGAACTATTAACCTCCTAGGTGTGGTCATACAACCTTCATGGAATGTTAAATATTTCATATATGTGATATATAGTTGTGATATTGATTAAAATCATCCGATCCCTTGCCCAGCCCTAGATGAAAACCCTGTTGGGTTTTGTACAGCTCTAAATCCAGCCTTATGTAGACAAAGATTGTATATTGACCAAAGCTGTAAAAAAAAAAAAAAAAAAAAAAAAAAAAAGCTTAAAAGTGTAATGTGTAAAGATCTGGCCAGAATTTTAGTTTAAAATGTTCAAAAAATGAAACTAACACTATCAATAGTATGGGAAGGAGCCGCAGTGATCATGTCATGACCAAGACCTCCATCTATTGTATTCAGAGATATCTACTGAAATGAGCATGCTAACCAACTAGCTGCATCCCGGCCATGTGTAATACTACTTTATGACAGTAGATGCTGTGTGAGCCAGTGTAGCGTCTAGTCTGCCCTCAGTCCCACGAAGAAGAAGAGCTTCCTCCGGAGCCTGAAATTACGCTACAGCTCCCAACAAAAAAAAAAACCAACACAACAACCTGACTAACATCACAGAAATGCACAGATGTCTGAAGCGCCTATAAATCTTTATCTCCATCCTGAAGGACTGCTCCGACAAGGAACCACGTTCAACGGCAAAGAAAAGAAGAAAACGAGTAAATCCTTGGTGTTTTTCCACCGCTGGAGATAGCTCCGGGCAGAATAAAGAGATGCCGTTTGATGCAGAGCTGCAACTTCTCTGGTGAGTAAACATCTGATCTGATCTATAGCATACATACACTTCAACTGCCATAAATGTAATTAATGATGTTGACAGCCGTTTTAGGGATTTAGTAGAATACAGCCAGTTCCTGTGGCTGTTGTCCAGCTAGATGCGTCAGAAACTTCCTTATACAAAGTAAGACAAAGAGACTGTTTGATCCAGAACCAGCGGGTTCAGGATCCACTGCCTAATTACTGTATTTTTTTAGCATATCAATATCTATCCTTACTATTTATGATACACACACAACAGACCTAACATGTTTAGATATAAAGAACTTGTATGATCTAAACTAATTGTCCTATCACGTTTGTCTGTATCAGGACCAGAATTCCAGTCCATCCTCTCC